>NW_027219787.1:0-105960 GCF_027580195.1 Bos mutus | reverse complement strand
AAAATGTAAATATACGAAGGTATATTTTAAGAGTATGAAACCTAAGAAGAAGAGCAGTGTGGGTATATGTGTTTATACACATGTCTTTTGCAGAGTTTAGAAATGTTAAATCAAAACTGGTCATTCCAAAACTTTTGATGAGTTACTAACTAAAAACCTTAGATTCAGAAAGTAAATCTAATTTGTTTACTTTTCATTGAATTCATTTCTCCCATATTTCATGAATCCTTGTTTTGAGATTCTTTCCATGCAGATCCCGTTTTGCTTACTGGCCTGTTAATTATGAAAAATCTATTTTGTGGGGTTTTTTTTAGTTCAAAATTTATGAACTTTACTTATCTGCTCAAGGATTTTAAGAACAGCTTTTATTAAATTTCATGGAGGTCAGAAATTAGTTTCAAGATGAGATTAATTTCCCCATGAGCATATTAATTTGATCTTGTTTAATATGTTCCATTACTTCCTTCTTAATTTGAGAGGAACACTAAGAGAATCTTTTTTTTCTGATTGTTTCTTTCATTTCTTATAATTGACTTCATCAGGGTTAAACAGTTTATTGTGACAATTGATCAGGAGAAAATCCAGAAATTTCATAAGTGATTGTGTTGCTTAGGCAATTATAAGAAGTGAACAAATACACTGAAGCTGATGGGTGCATGATAGAGTATCTGTAATTAAAAGAAAAATACTTCAGGGGCTTCCCTGGTGGCTCAGTGGTAAAGAATCTGCCTACTAAGGCAAAGAGTCAGACATGACTGAGCAACTGAACAACAAAAACAAGGCAGAAGACACAGGTTCGATCCCTGATCTGGGAAGATCCCTCATCAGTTCAGTTCAGTTGCCTCAGTCATGTCCGACTCTTTGCGACCCCATGAACCTCAGCACGCCAGGCCTCCCTGTCCATCACCAACTCCCGGAGTTCACTCAAACTCATGTCCATTGAGTCGGTGATGCCATCCAACCATCTCATCCTCTGTCGTCCCCTTCTCCTCCTGCCCCCAATCCCTCCCAGCATCAGAGTCTTTTCAAATGAGTCAGCTCTTCACATCAGGTGGCCAAAGTATTGGAGTTTCAGCTTCAACATCAGTCCTTCCAATGAACACCCAAGACTGATCTCCTTTAGGATGGACTGGTTGGATCTCCTTGCAGTCCAAGGGACTCTCAAGAGTCTTCTCCAACACCACAGTTCAAAAGCATCAATTCTTCTGTGCTCAGCTTTCTTTATAGTCCAACTCTCACATCCATACATGACCACTGGAAAAACCATAGCCTTGACTAGACAGACCTTTGTTGACAAAGTAATGTCTCTGCTTTTTAATATGCTATCTAGGTTGGTCATAACTCTCCTTCCAAGGAGTAAGCGTCTTTTAATTTCATGGCTGCAATCACCATCTGCGGTGATTTTGGAGCCCCAGAAAAATAAAGTCAGCCACTGTTTCCACTGTTTCCCCATCTATTTGCCATGAAGTGACGGGACTGGATGCCATGATCTTAGTTTTCTGAATGTTGAGCTTTAAGTCAACTTTTTCACTCTCCTCTTTCACTTTCATCAGGAGGCTCTTTAGTTCTTCATTTTCTGCCATAAGGGTGGTGTCATCTGTATATCTGAGGTTATTGATATTTCTCCTGGCAATCTTGATTCCAGCTTGTGCTTCATCCAGCCCAGTGTTTCTCATGATGTACTCTGCATAGAAGTTAAATAAGCAGGGTGACAATATACAGCCTTGACGTACTCCTTTTCCTATTTGGAACCAGTGCATGCTGCAGAGTCACTAAGCCCGTGCACCACAGCTATAGAACCTGTGGCCAGAGCCCACAAGCCACAACTCCTGAACCCTCTTGCACAACTACTGAAGCCCGCACACCTGGAACCCGTGCTCCCCAACAAGAGATGCCACCACAATGAGAAGCCCGCAACCGCAACCAGAGAGTAGCCCCACCTCACTGCAGCTAGAGAAAAGACCACACAGCAATGCAGACCCAGCACAGCCAAAGATAAATAAATAAAATCAGTTTTGAAAAAGAAAAAGAATTCAATAGATTGAGGCTATAATCTGAAGTAAGAGGTAGAAAATACACAGGATGAAGAATTCTTCGTGTGGAGAGAGGGTACCTGCTGTCGTGGGACACAAACTGAGACTCTAAATTTAGGAGAAAAATCTATGTGTTTTATTGCTGAGTTATCTCCAGTTTTTGTATTTTCCTTGTAGGTATTTTTGCTACATGAGTCACACTCATGAGCCTTCCTTGTCTGTGTTATGACTACAGAGTTCTCAGTGTTCTCACACGTGTCATCCGTGCAGGACCTGATAGGATTTTATGAGTGCTTTTGAATTTTTCTCATGCATTGAGAAATTAATTTTAACTGAAGAAATTGATGCCACTTAGGAGATTTGAATGCAACTTTCTGATCCCTTAATTGAGATAAAAGGGGAAGAGCATCAAGTTCTAGAGATTTCATTCAGGCAGTTATAACTGACCAAGATGTGCAAAAACATCCTTTTAAAAATATATATATATATTTATGTATTTATTTTTGGCTGTGCTTGGTCTTCATTGCTGCGCAGGCTTTTCTGTGGTTGCGGTGAGCAGGGGCTACTCTCTAGTTGCGAAGAGGGGAGCTACTCTTCCTTGAAGTGTGTGGGATTCTCACTGCGGTGGCTTCTCTTGTTGCGGAGCACAGGCTCTAGGGCACACAGCGTTCAGAAGTTGCAGCTCCTGGGCTCAGTAGTTGTGGCGCCCGGGCCCTAGAGCACAGAATCAATAGTTATGGTTCAGGGGTTTAGTTGCTCCAAGGCATGTGGGATTTTCCTGGATCAGGGATTGAACCTGTGCCTCCTGCATTGGCACAAGGATTTTTTTACCCACTGAGCCACCAAGGAAGCCCCAGATGCTGTGTGTGATGCTGTTTTTCTTAGTGAGGAACACACCACCCATTGAGAGCACACATGAGAGCTCTCTGGAAATGCATGGAGGAAACTGCAAGGAAGCTCTCTTTGATCCTTCCAAAGTCTTAGGCTGCTAGTGCCGGGGAGGGGGGGGTGTGTTCTGATGAACAAGTGACAGATATGAGAATGTGGCAAACACAGTAGGTTTCTGAGAATCCAGAAAATACAATTCTGTCCTCCTGAGAGGAGAGTTTCTGGGCAGCACAGAACACTAACACCACTAGACAGAGGTTATTATACTTTCCCAGACTTAGATCTGGGAAAAATGGAAACAGTGACAGACTTTCTTTTCTTGGGCTCCAAAATCACTGCAGATGGTTACTGCAGCCATGAAATTAAAAGACACTTGCTCCTTGGAAGAAAAGCTATGACAGTTCAGTTAAGTTGCTCAGTTGTGTCTGACTGTTTGCGACCCCATGGACTGCAGCACACAGGATTCCCCATCCATCACCAACTCCTGGAGCTTGCTCAAACTCATGTCCATCAAGTCGGTGATGCCATCCACCATCTCATCCTCTGTTGTCCCCTTCTCTTCCCACCTTCAATCTTTCCCAGCATCAGGCTCTTTTCCAATGAGTCAGTTCCTCATATCAGGTAGCCAAAGTATTGGAGTTTCAGCTTCAGCATCCGTCCTTCCAATGAATATTCAGAACTGCTTTCCTTTAGGATGGACTGGTTGGATCTCTTGCAGTCCAAGGGACTCTCAAGAGTCTTCTCCAACACCACAGTTCAAAAGCATCAATTCTTCGGCACTCAACTTTATGGTTCAACTCTCACATCTGTACATGACTACTGGAAAAACCATAGCTTTGACTAGACAGATGTTTGTTGGCAAAGTAATGTCTCTGCTTTTTTAATATGCTGTTTAGATTGGTCATAGCTTTTCTTCCAAGGAGCAAGTGTCTTTTAATTTCATGGCTGCAGTCACAGTCTGCAGTGATTTTGGAGCCCAAGAAAATAAAGTCTGTCACTGTTTCCATTGCTTCCCCATCTATTTGCCATGAAGTGATGGAACTGGATGCCACAATCTTAGTCTTTTGAATGTTGAGTTTTAAGCCAGCTTTTTCACCTTCCTCTTTCACTTTCATCAAGAGTCTCTTCAGTTTCTCTTCACTTTTTGCCATAAGGGTGGTATCATCTACATATCTGAGGTTATTGTTATTTCTCCCGGCAATCATGAATCCAGCTTGTGCTTCATCCAGCCCTGCATTTTGCATGATGTATTCTGCATATAAGTTAGATAAACAGGGTGACAATATACAGCCTTGATGTCCTCCTTTCCCAATTTGGAACCAGTCTGTTTTTCCATGTCCAGTTCTAACTGTTGCTTCTTGACCTGCATATAGATTTCTCAGGAGGCAGGTAAGATGGCCTGGTATTCCCATCTTTTTAAGAATCTTCCACAGTTTGTTGTGATCCACACAATCAAAAGAAACATAGCGTATTAAAAAGTGGAGGCACCACTTTGCTGACAAAGGTCTGTATAGTCAAAGCTATGGTTTTTCCAGTAGTCATATACAGATGTGAGAGTTAGACCATAAAGAAGGCTGAGCGCCAAGGAACTGATGCATTCAAACTGTGGTGCTAGAGAAGACTCTTGAGAGTCTCTTGGACTGCAAGGAGATCAATCGGTCCTAAAGGAAATCAACCCTGAATATTCATTGGAAGAACTGATGTTGAAGCTGAAGCTCCAATACTTTGGCTACTTGATGCAAAGAGCTGACTCATTGGAAAAGACCCTGATGCTGGGAAAGATTGAAGTCAGGAGGAGAAGGGGATGACAGAGGATGAGATGGTTGGATGGCATCACTGATTCAATGGGCATGAGTTTGAGCAAACTCTGAGAGATAGTGAAAGACAAGGAAGGCTGGTGTGCTGCAGTCCATGGGGTTGCAAAGTGTCGGACATGACTGAGAGACTAAACAAGAAAGCACCTGTTAAAACTTACTATTGGGGGTACTTTTAGGGGGAGAAATTTATAAATTTCCATCTTTCTGTGGACATTTTTCTATTTAGGCTTTCTGTAACTACCTGGGAATGGGTCCATATTGGTAAAACATATTTTAGTGGAAAACATCTTTATCACCACCTAGACTTCCAAATTAGTTGGCACTGAGTTGGACAAATATATACAATAATTTTTAATATAAAAATTGCTATCATCATGGTCTTCCTTTTAATTATAGGGCTTAGAAATCCTCAGGCAGTTTGGTTCTATTTCTCTGATCATACTTAAGCGATGCTGAAGCTCAGGGGTCAGGAAAGAACTCACTGTTGGGTAGAAAAATTTCTCAGAGGAACAGAGAAGTCAGCACAATACAAGAGTTTCATTGCCAGGCTCTCAGCTGTCAACTCAGCACTTCCTGCTCATTCCATATGAGAACCTGTCTGCCTCCCCAGATCGTATAAGAGAAAAAGCCTCTCAGAGCATTGCAGTGGTCTCTTTGGAAATGACAAGTTGATTGTAGTTTTTTGAGGGGAGGGTAATTAACAGTTTTTAGGAAGTTAATTAAAAGTTTTACACAAGTATCCTCTTGTTCCATGAGCCTACCTTCTCATTGCAGCTAAAAGTGAAAAGATAATCACAATTCTGAGGGAAGAGGAGGTCATGGAATCACAAATCCATATCTAGGGGTGTGACAGCCTCCATCTAACACAGGTGCTGATTTTCAAACAGCACACCTCCTCCCACAGTGTCCTGGCAACAGAAAGGAGTCAGATACCCATTTTCTATTTCAATCTGAGAAGAAGAGTCTGCAGACAAGGAGTATCAGGAACTGGGATAAGTGGTTATTTCAGATAAAAAGAAATTCTTCAGGGTTCAAATCTAGTCCAGTGCCAAAGCCACACAGAAAGGATTCTGACTCTTGAGCTGGACCAGTAAAGAGAGGCCAGGACTAGAGATCCAACAGCAATCCACGACCGCTCTGAATTTATAGTGTGTAATTTAGTGTAATCCACAATGACCTTGATTCCTGGCATTGAGTGTGAGTGACAATGCAGCTTGACTTTTAATTTTCTTAAGAACCGTAGGGTTTTTTTCTTTTGTTTATTTTTGGCTGCACTGAGTCTCCACTGGTGCATGGGCTTTCTCTAGTCGGGGTGAGCAGGGCCACTCCTTGTGGTGCCCAGGCTTCTCACTGCAGTGGCTCCTCCTGCTGCAGAGCACAGATTCTAGGCGCTCAGTCTTCAGTATTGAAGCATGTGGGCTCAGGAGTTGCAGTGTGCCGCTCTAGAGAGCAGGCTCTAAAGTGCCGGAGCACAGGCTTAGTTGCTCGAGGACATGTGGAATCTTCCTGGATGGACCAAGGATTGAACCTGTGTCCCCTGCACTGGGAGGTGGATTCTTATCCACTGTGCCACCAGGGGAGTCCGTAAGAACTGTAGTTTTGAACTCAGTCTGAAGTTCAGCCTCGTTTACTGAAATCAGACATTAAATTTTCGGGGTTATTGCAGGTGTGCGTGACTATGACCTTCTGCATCTACTAACGAGTAAGATGAATCTACAGGTCACTTAGTCCTGTGCAGAAACGGTGAACCCAAATGTCAGTTCCTGGTATGAAACTGTTTGCTTTATCTCTGAGTATATGAAGTGCTTAATGGAGACAGTAATTGTTACCTCCTGAAAATGTCTTATGTCTGTTAAATTGATGAGACTGTTTTCCCTATTGAAGAAAAGGAATCAGCACATAAGAAAAGTGTACATTTATAGTAATGAGTTTCAGATAGCCCCAGTCAGGCTCAAACATACCATGATACTTTCACTCATCTAAAAATATTCTACTATCAATTGTTGCTGTTGTTTAGTTGTAAGTTGTGTCTGACTCTTTGTGACCCCATGGACTATAGCCCACCAGCTTCCTCTGTCATTGGGATTTCCCAGGCAAGAATACTGGAGTGGGTTGCCATTTCTTTCTCCAGGGGATCTTCCTGACCTAGGGATTGAACCCATATCTCCTGCATTGGCAGGCAGTTTCTTTACCACTGAGCCACCAGGGAAGCCCAAAATATAATGACACATTACCAAAAGAGCTCAATATCTATTTAAACTTGGGAGAACAGAGCTACCTGGATTTGTCAGACATCACAGTGATTAAATGTGCTAGATTTGTTACGAGCCAAGTCAGGTTTCAGTCCTTTCTTGCCCATGCTGGTTTAGTTGCTAAGTCATGCCAGGCTTCCCTGTCCTTTACCATCTCCCTGAGTTTGCTCAGACTCATGTTCACTGAGTCAGTGATGCCATCCAACCATCTCATCCTCTGTCACCTCCTTCTCCTCCTGCCCTCAATCTTTCCCAACATCAGGTTCTTTTCCAGTTAGTTAGCTCATCACCTCAGGTGGCCAAAGTATTGGAGCTTCAGCTTCAGCATCAGTCCTTCCAATGAATATTCAGGGTTGATTTCCTTTAGGATTGACTGATTTGATCTCCTTGCTGCCCAAGGGACTCTTATGAGTCTTCTCCAGCACCACAGTTTGAAGGCATCGATTCTTTGACACTCAGCCTTTTTTATGGTCCAACTCTCACATCCATACATGATTACTGGAAAAACCATAGCTTTGACTATACAAACCTTTGTCAGTGCTATCTAGACCTTCATAGCAGTGATTCACTCATTTATAAGAGCTCTTTTTTCCAGATTTTTTCTGCTTTTATTTTATTCATTTTAAGTTAATTTTTTATTCGAGTTTGTCAGGGCAGTCTGAGTGTGGGTTGGAAAAGAATTTCCGGACACAGAGTATTTCAGAAGGGAGCACACTTATTAAGAGCAGGGAGCAGAGATAATGAAGGTGCTAACAAATGCAGGTGGCTGGAGAGAGCCTGTGCTTTTCGTGGGTTAGTAGCTGATTTTTATAGTCTCAAGACCAAGAAGATTCCTGCTGGAAGGCTAGCATTAGGTTATTGGATAGGGCACTATAGGGTGACTACCAGGATGGGCATTTTTGCCTAATTTGGGGTTAGGAAGTCTGCTGGTGATGATGGCAAGAGGTGGGGCCAGAGCTTTTGGCAGTGGTTACAAAGGGGTTTTTCCAATAGTCACATATGGATGTGAGGGTTAGACCGTAAAGAAGGCCGAGTGCCAAAGAATTGATGCCTTCGACCTGTGGTGATAGACAAGACTCTCGAGAGTCCCTTTACAGCAAAGAAATCAAATCAGTCAAGCCTAAAGGAAGTCAACCCTGAATATTCATTGGAAAGACTGATGCTGAAGCTGAAGCTCCAATACTTTGGCCACCTGATGTGAATAGCCAACTCACTGGAAAAGACCCTGATGCTGGAAAAGATTGAGGGCAGGAGCAGAAGGGGGCGACAGTGAATGAGATGGTTGGATGGTATCACCAACTCACTGGATATGAGTTGAGCAAAGTCTGGGAGATACTGAAGGACAGGGAAACCTGGCGTGCTGCAGTCCATGGAGTCGCAAAGAGTCAGACACACCTGAGTGACTGAACAACAACAAGGGGGCTCAGACAGTTCCGGAGATGACCTTGTTTCTGGGCTCCATGACTGTGGCCTTGGGGCAAGACTCCACAGAGCATGGTTGATTTATAATGTTGCAGTAGTTTCTGCAGTACAGCAGAGTGAATCAGTATACATATACATATGTTTAGTCTCTTTTAGATTCTTTTGCAGCATAGATCATTACAGAGTACTGAGTAGAGTCTCCTGTGCTGTGCAGGAGGTCCTTATCACTTGTCTATTTTACATATAGTAGTGTGTATCCGGGGCTTTCCTGGTTGCTCAGACAGTAAAGAATGGGTCGGGAAGATTCCCTGGAGAAGGAAATGTCTACTCACTCCAGTATTCTTGCCTGGAGAATGCCACGGACAGAGGAGCCTGGCGGGCTACAGTCCATGGGGTCACAAAGAGTCAGACACGACTGACAAGTAACACTTTCACTACTTCAGCGTGTGTATATCTATCCCAATTTTCCAATTTATCCTTCCCCACTTCCCCTCAGTAACTGTGTTTGTTTTCTGCATCTGTGATTCAATTTTTATTTCATATATAGGTTCATTTGTGCAATTTTGTTTGGATTCTACATATAAGTGATATCATATGATATATATCAGATCAGATCAGATCAGTTGCTCAGTCATGTCCGACTCTTTGCGACCCTATGAATCACAGCACTCCAGGCCTCCCTGTCCATCACCAACTCCCAGAGTTCACCCAGACTCATGTCCATCGAGTCAGTGATGCCATCCAGCCATCTCATCCTCTGTCGTCCCCTTCTCCTCTTGCCCCCAATCCCTCCCAGCATCAGAGTCTTTTCCAATGAGTCAACTCTTTACATGAGGTGGCCAAAGGACTGGAGTTTCACCTTTAGCATCATTCCTTCCAAAGAAATCCCAGGGCTGATCTCCTTCAGAATGGACTGGTTGGATCTCCTTGCAGTCAAGAGTCTTCTACAACACCACAGTTCAAAAGCATCAATTCTTCGGCCCTCAGCCTTCTTCACAGTCCAACTCTCACATCCATACATGACCACAGGAAAAACCATAGCCTGACTAGATGAACCTTTGTTGGTAAAGTGATGTCTCTGCTTTTGAATATGCTATCTAGGTTGGTCATAACTTTCCTTCCAAGGAGTAAGCGTCTTTTAATTTCATGGCTGCCGTCACCATCTGCAGTGATTTTGGAGCCCAAAAAATAAAGTCTGACACTGTTTCCACTGTTTCCCCATCATGGAAACCTCTTAGTAAAATAAAAACAAGAAGGTAATATATCTCTGTGGAAATGAATAATAAGTGGACAAGATTAAATTTCACTTGGTGTAACACATGTGGCCCATGCCTCATTTTTTTGTGCAGGAAACTCTAGCTCAGAAGGCAAATATCCTTCATAGAGAACTGGAAGGATGGCCACCAGAGATTTTGTAATAGAATTGATCTTCCTATCCCAGAATATATTTGGAATCCTGGGAAATTTCTCTCTTCTTTACCATTATCTCTTCCTTCACTTCACCGGATGCAGGCTAAGATCCACAGATCTGATCACTGAGTATCTGCTTATAGCCAACTCCTTGGTCATGTTCTCTACAGGAACCCCAAGGACAATGGAAGTGTTTGGGTGGAAATATTTTCTCAATGAATGCAAAATTGTTTACTATATCCAAAGAGTGGCCAGGGGAGTGTCCATTGGTAGCATCTGCCTCTTGAGGGTCTGCCAGGCCATCACCATCAGTCCCAGGAACTCCAGGTGGGGACAGCTTAAAATGAAAGCTCCCAAGTACATTGGATCCACTATTTTCCTCTGCTGGGTTGTGCGCATGCTGATAAATATTCGATTTACTAGGTATATGAAAGATCAATGGAGTAACAGAAACATCACAAAGAAGAAAGATTTAGGATTGTGTTTTTATGGTTTGATTCATAATAGAATCAAAGTCTTACTGAATGTAGGATGGTTTTTACTTCCTGCTGTTTCATGTCTGGTGTTCATGATCTGGTCCAGTGTCTCCATGGTTTTCATCTTGGACAGCCACAAGCAAAGTGTGCAATACATTCATAGGATCGGCATCTCTTCAAGATTCTCCCTCGAACCTAGAGCCACCCAGAGCATCCTTGTCCTGGTGAGCACCTTTGTGTCTTTGTACAGTGTCTCCTCCATCTTTCACATTTGTTTGGCTCTTTTTAACAATTCCAGCTGGTGGCTGGTGACTCTGCCCCAACTATAAGCCCCTACATTCTCATGAGTCATGGTTGCAGAGTACCCAGGCTCTCCTTTCCTTGGATAAAGATGAAATAATCACCTAATCTTACATTGTTAGGTCACTAAGTTGTGTCTGACTCTTTGTGATCCCATGGACTGCAGCACACCAGGCTCCCCTGTCCTTTACTATCCCCATGAGTTTGCTCAAATTCATGTCTATTGAATTGGTGATGATATCTAACCATGTCATCCTCTGCCACCCCTTCTCCTTTTGTATTCAGTCAATTTGCATATCAAGTGGCCAAAGTATTGGAGCTTCAGCATCAGTCCTTCCAAAGAATATTCAGGGTTGATTTCCTTTAGGATTGACTGGTTTGATCTCCCTGCAGTCCAAGGGACTGTTAAGAGTCCTCTCTAGCACCACAGTTTGAAATCATCAGTTCTTCAGCGCTCAGCCTTCTTTATGGTCCAACTCTCACATCCATACCTGACTACTGGAAAAGCCATAGCTTTGACTAGATGGACCTTTGTTGGCAAAGTAATGTCTCTGCTTTTTAATATGCTGTCTAGGTTGGCCATAGCTTTTCTTCAACAGAGCAAGAGTCTTTTAATTTTGTGGCTGCAGTTGCCATCCACAGTGGTTTTGGAGCCCAGGAAAGTAAAGTCTGTGTCTTGTTAGGGTTCACAAGGGGCTCATAGTGTATAGTTTAAAAATGGCCCATTGTGGTGACCTGACAAACAGGGGATGAAGTCACAGTGACCAAATTGCCCTGGTGGCATCCTGTTTTTTTCTTAAGGTGATATCCTGTTTCCCCCTGCTGGTGCCAGTTTCTCAAGACTATGTGACCCCCCAACCATGAGACCCCTTCAACTCCCTGATAACAAGACCCCAGCTGTGGGCTAAAGATACACTAAGGGCCCCTCCCTTTGGGGCACAATTTCCCATCAATAAGGTATAAGAAGAGTTGGCTGTAAAAAAAGAGAGCACTGGCTTCTCTCTAAAGTCAGCCACTTTCTCTTTTCCTATAATAAATCTTTCTCTGCCTGACTGCCCAGCTTGCTCTCTTTGTCTCTACGCTTGTCTTACATCACTGTTTCCTCTTTTTCCCCATCTATTTGCTGTGAAGTGATGGGAGTATGTGTCATGATCTTAGTTTTTTGAATGTTGAGCTTTAAGTAAAAAAAAAAAAAAAACATATCATATATCAACACATATATGTGGAATCTAGAAAAAAGGTATAGATGATCCTATTTTCAAACTAGAAGCAGAGACAAAGACATAGAGAAGAAATGTATGGACACCAAGGGGGGAAAGGGCGTGAGGGAGATGAATCGGGAGATTGGGATTGACACGCATACACTATTGATGCTATGTATAAAAGAGATAACTGATGAGAATGTACTCTACAGCACAAGGAAGTCTACTCAATGCTCTGTGGTGACCTGGGTCAGAAAGAAGCCCCAAGGGGAGAGGGTATATGTATATGTGTGACTGGTTCATTTTGCTGTGCAGTAGAAACAAACCCAACTTTGTAAAGCAAGTGTACTCTAGTAAGAATTAATTTTTAAAATTTCAGTGTTATCCAAGGATTGGCAGAGGTGGGGCTATGAATATTCTGTGTCTAGAGGATTTTCTGGACAATGAAAACTATTTGTGGGAACCTTTTATTTTTTTTACTGGTCAATTTTTTAATTCAAAAAACTTGAATTCTTAAAGAATAGTCAATAACATGGGTACCAGATGTCTCAAGAAATATTTCAGTCCCTTGAACTCCATGTACCATTGAACTTGGAAGTATTGAAAAGTACATTGAGAAGGGTCTTTGGTTTTCATATTATTAAGTCTGAATACTATAACCTTCTTAGCAAAAAACATAGGCAGAACACTATTTGACATAAATCTCAACAATATCTTTTTTGATCCATCTACTATAGTAATGGAAATAAAAGCAAAAGCAAACAAATTAGACCTAATTTAACTCAAAAGCTTTTGCATAGCAAAGGAAACCACAAATAAAACAAAAAGCCCACAGAATGGGAGAAAATATTTGTGAAGGATGTGACTGACAAGGAATTAGTCTCCAAAATTTACAAAGAGTTCATGTAACTGAGTATCCAAAAAACAAACAATCCAATCAAAAAATGGGCAGAAGACCTAAACAGACATTTCTTCAAAGAAGACATACAGATGGCCAAGAGGCACATGAAAAGATGCTCAGCATCACTAATCATTAGAGAAATGCAAATCAAAACTGCAATGAAATATCACCTTACAACAGAATGCCCATCATCAAAAAAATCTACAAATAATAAGTGCTAAAGAGGGTCTGGAGAAAAGAGAAGCCTCCTTGGTGGGAACATCACTGTTAGAAAGAATGTAAACTGGTACAGCCAATGTGGAGAACAGTATGAAGTTTCCTTTAAAAAAAAAAACTAAACAAAAATAAATGGAAACCTTTAATAATGGACACATGTCATTATATGTTTCTCCAATGTCACAAACTGTACAACCCTGAAAGTGAGCTACAAGGTAAAGTATGGACTTAAATACTGATGTCACTATAGATTCATCAGTGGTAACAGAAGTACCCCTATGGTGGAAGATGATGATAAAGAAGGAGGTTAAACATATGTGGGAATAAGAAGCATATGAAAATTTCTGCACCTTTCTCTGAATTTTACTGTGAAACTAAACCTTCTCTAAAAAAATCTTTAAACTTAAAAAAATACATTGTTATTGGTGTATTCACACTTCATGGTTAAAAAGATTTAATGCTGTCAAATAATATTTAGAAAATGGGTATGTTTCCCTTGTTTTATTTTTACCTCAATTAATGCACTTTATAGATGTGATAAAATATCAGGTAAAGAGTAGAGAGAGAACAAACTATAGCCACATAATCCTTTTCTTTTGTAAAAAAATATCTATTTATTTGACTGAATCAGGTTCTAGTTGTGGGAGCATGGGCTTAGTTGCCCTGTGGCATGTGGGAGCCTAGTTCCCTGACCAGGGATCAAACCTGCATCCTCTGCATTGCAAGGCAGATTCTGAACCATTGGCCCACCAGGAAAATCCCTCAAACAATTCCTAAAATGTAGAAACACACATACAATAGGGCAGCAACACCAAAAAAAATTTTCATCTGCTAATTCAGTTACAGTGTACCTTTTTACTTAATATTAATCACTACTTCCTTTGTGTATCATCAAATACACATTTATGGCATCATTTCCAAAGGCTTTGGTCCCTTCCCAACAAACATTTTAATCCTCCATGACTGCCTTTGGTTCATTTTCAAAGAAAGCTATGATGTAAATACCTTCCTGCCCCTGGTCTCTGAAGATGGAGGCCCCCTCACCTGCGGGTAGATGGTCACAACGCTAATCATTTTGTGAATGAATGTGGGCCCAGGGGGTCTCCCCAGGTGGCTCAGTGGTAAAGAACCCACCTGCCCATGTAGGAGACCCAGGAGACGCAGGTTCCATCCCTGGGTCAGGAAAATCCCCTGGAGAGAGGAATGGCAACCCTCTCCAGTATTCGTGCCTGGGAAATCCCAAGGGCAGAGGAGCCTGGAAGGCTATAGTCCACAGGGTTGCAAAAGAGTGGGACACGGCTGAGCTACTGAGAAGGAAAGCACGTGGCCCCAGGGAGGGGAGGGGGAGACAGGACCCAAGGACTCAGGGTAACTTTGGGAAGATCTCGGAGAGCAAGCCTCACCACACCCCCCACACACACACCCCCCGCAAGGGCATCATGTGACTTTGTGCACCACTCGCCTCCCACCTCCCCTTCCCCAAGCGCAGCTCGAGGCCACGGAGGGCCGCCCCCAGGAGGAGCCCCTCCCCGGGGCATCAGGCGGAGGGAGCCGGTGTTTTCAGAGGTTCCAGCCCCGCGCCCTCACCGGCTCAGGGCTCCCAGGTGTGCGGTGTGGGATGGCTCCAGCTCAGTGCCACGGAAGACAGGTGTTACAGGAGCAGCGACAGCTCCCACAGGGGGCTTGTTCAACGTGTCATTTCACGGGTTCCCCTCAAACTGGCTAATTCATAGCTTCTTAGACTGGGGAGGGTTTGTATCCACTTTAAAGCTGCAGAGAAAATCTTTAGGCAAGCGGTTCTCATCTGGGGTCCCAGGAGGATCCTCTTCGCAAACTCCGGCCCCTGGTCCTGGAGGAGCATCAGCGCTGCTTGTCTTCCTGCTCCAGGCGAGGCCCGGGCTGAACACGGGGCTTCGGGCGCGTCTGTGAGAGCTCAGAGCCAGCTTCAGGCCGGGACGGGCGGCGGGGTCTGCTGTTCTGGGGTCGGCAGGGGACGTCAGTGCCGCTCACCTCTCCCGTGTTGGCAGAATCCGGGGAGAGAACCCGTGTGGACAGCAAAGGAAAACTTGACGTGCGTCTCCGGGAGGAGCTGATCGTCCTGAGTCTCTCCTGAGACGAAGGACAGCAGAGGTGGGCCCTCTCAGCATTTCAAGCTCCTTCTGCCTGTGGGCGTGTTGCGAGCAGGCGAAGACGCTGTGCTGACGCCTTGGAAGGTGTTATCTCATGATGCTGAGGTGATCCTTCCCCATGACCTTGAGGAAAAAACAACCCAGGGCAGGAGGAAAAGAGGAGGAAATGGCAGCTTCTCCGGTAAATGTCTGTCCTGGATCAGAGGCTATATCTGCTTTTCCTCCTGAAATGCCCTGGATTAACAGTTTACAAACCTTTCATTCTCTACTTCTGATGTTGCCTATTGACGTGGTTTTCAACTGCTAATTTTTTCCCCTTTTATTCTGATGATGTTCAAGATCAGAGCTTTAGAATGTTTCTCCCTCACGTCCCAGAGCCTTTTCTCAGGTGTCTGTCAGCATCAAGGCTGCCTGGAGAACTTGAAGCATTCTCACCAAAAAGTAATGACTTTCCTTGTGGCTAAGAATCCTCCTGCCAATGCAGGGGACACGGGTTCCATGCCCGGCCCGGGAAGATCCCACGGGCCGCGGAGCAACTAAGCCCATACCCACAAGTACTGAGCCTGCGCTCTGGAGCCCGGGAGCCGCAACTACGGAAGTGTGTGCCCTGGAGCCCACGTGGCACAACGAGAGAAGCCCCCGTGGCACAACGAAAGAAGCCCCCGCAGTGAAAAGCCCATGCACCACAACTGGAGAAAAGCCCGCACAGCAACCAAGACCCAGCACAGCCAGAAATAAATGAGTAAGTAAAAACAGAAGGGCCTGGGATTTAGGAAGACTGCTGGTGACCAGGGCTGCTGGGGAAGACCTATGAGGAATTTACATTTGCTTATGAACTTGCAGGCTGTTATCTAGCACGTGTGCTTATGAGAATAACTGGTGTCAAAGCAAGGCACCCATGGGCTTCTGGTCCATACACATGATGCCAAGGCAGCAATATCATGGAGCACTGTAGATAACTCTCAGCAATACTCCTATGCAATCCATATTGTAACCATCATAATGTCCCAGTAGTTAAAAATGAGGAAATGACACACTGTACCATTTATGGAAAATATGATCTCAAGTTATTTGAGGGTTATGGCCAGTAGAAAAAGGGAATTACTATGAGATGTCATTCTCTGTGCATCCTAAGTCACTTCAGATGTGTCCAACCCTTTGTGACCACATGGACTGTAGCCTGCCAGACTTCTCTGTCCCTGTCTTCTCCAGGGAAGAATATTGGAATGGGTTGCCCTGCCCTCCTCCAGGGCATCTTCTGGACCCAGGGATCGAACCAGCGTCTCTTATGTCTCTTGCACTGGCAGACAAATTCTTTACCACTAGCACTACCTGGGAAGCCCCATGAGATGTCATCCTACTGTGTTACAGATACTTTCTAGTCACCATCAGTTAATGACGACTTAAAAAACCCCAGGGGGATGATAATGCTTGTGTTAATGTTAACATTGGTGGTGGAATATGTATGTGCATGCTCAGTTGTGTCTGACTCTTTGCAACCCCATGACTGGAGCCCACCAGCCTCCTCTGTCAATGGGATTTCCCATGGCAAAAATACTGGAGTGGGTTGCCATTTCCTTCTCCAGGGTATCTTCCCGACCCAGGGATCAAACCTACATCTCCTGTGTCTCCTGCATTGGCAGGCAGGTTCTTTACCACTGAACCACCTGGAAGCTTGTTACTGATGAGAACACTTCTTCAAATATACATCAAGTTTAATATATGAAAAGCCGTTCACTTTTATTGATTAACATATAGTAAGTTCACACATAATCTAAATAAAACTTTCCAAAGTTTACTCTATAATCTTTGATCAAAATACAGATTACAAGCATTTGGAAACATTCTTGTTCTTGTGATACAGTGGTCAGAGAAATGTGATATTTATGGTTTACAAAACAGAGAGAGCAGTTATTTAGTAAACAAGGATGTACATTAATTACATGACCTTTCAGGAAAAGGTTACATGTATTTTTCTTGGGTATCTGTGAAGATTTCCTGATTGTTACCATGTCAACTAAAATTCATGACTTCTAGTTATTGCTGTTATAAAAATACATCAGGATTTCAGTGAGCTGCCATCTTTATATCCATAAAAAACCATTGGCACAACTATTTAAAATTTCGACTCTCTGTCTTACTTTAATACAAAGAATTATTCTCTGAACACTTACCTAGCGGTGACATAGAGGGATGTTTTAAACAATGACAATCATCACCTCCATTTAGACTTCCACTGTACATTTCACATTAGAGGATCCTTAATAGTACATAAAAAAGTAGATAAAAATTATTTCCACCTATTATAGAAGGGTTTTGTTTAACTTTGAGGCAGCAAAGATCAAGAATATTAGTTTTAAAAAAGCATATTCACATACACACTAAAGGTATAGCACATAGTAATTTGAAAGTTGAGTTATATTAAATTTCACTTTCACATACTGTCAATATGAATAAGGATACAATGATAATAATTATGTTGTCCAACATCTCTTGCCTTGATCCTATGGTCCAAGTAACAAATAATTTTTCTAAGTGTTTTAACTTTGGATTATTTTCTATAATATCCTGATTTAAAGTAATACCAGAAAAGGGTTATTGACTGAATGCTATCTTTGATGAATTCTCTGATATTTATTTAGACCTGAGTTTTTAAATTCATTTTGTACATTTTTTACAGCATTAAGTGTTCTTCCCAGTATGAACTCTCTGGCATTTTCTGATGTGTGTGCTTAGGACAAACCTCTTTCATCACTTACTACGTTTGTAGGGTCTCTCTCCAGCACACGCTCTCTGATGCTGAGTGAGGTGACAGCTCACTTCAAGGCTTTGTCCTATTATTTATATTTGTAAGACTACTTGGCAGTATGAATTATTTTATGGCAAGTAAGATTTGAGAGGCAATTAAAAGCTTTGCCTCATTCTTTACATTTGTATGGTTTCTCCCCAGTATGAATTCGCCTATGTCGACTAAGGTTTGAACTCTGATTAAAGGCTTTGCCACATTCTGTACATTTATAAGGCTTCTCTCCAGTATGAATTCGCTGATGTTTAGTAAGTGTTGAGTTTCGATTAAAAGCTTTGCCACATTCTGTACATTTATAAGGCTTCTCTCCAGTATGAATTCGCTGATGTTTAGTAAGTGTTGAGTTTTGATTAAAGGCTTTGCCACATTCTGTACATTTATAAGGCTTCTCTCCTGTATGAATTTGCTGATGTTGAGTAAGTGTTGAGTTTTGATTAAAGGCTTTGCCACATTCTGTACATTTATAAGGCTTCTCTCCTGTATGAATTCGCTGGTGTTGAGTAAGGGTTGAGTTTTGATTAAAGGCTTTGCCACATTCTGTACATTTGTATAGTTTCTTCCCAGCATGAATTCTCTGATGACGGGTAAGGTTTGAGTGATGATTAAAGGCTTTGTTACATTCTGTACATTTATAAGGCTTCTCCCCAGTATGAATTCGCTGATGCACAGTGAGATATGAACAACTATTAAAGGCTTTCCCACATTCTCTGCATGTGTGAGGCTTCTCCCCAGTATGAATTCTCTGATGCTGATTAAGATTTGAGCAACTGAGAAAAGCTTTGCCACATTCTTTACACTTGTATGGTTTCTCCCCAGTATGGATTCGCTGATGTTGATTAAGTCTTGCACGTCGGTTAAAGGCTTTCCCACAATTCTGACATTTATATGGTTTCTCCCCAGTATGGATTTGCCTATGTTGATTAAGGTTTGAGCTCTGATTAAAGGCTTTGCCACATTCTGGACATTTGTAAGTCTTCTCTGCAGTATGAACAGTGAGATGTTGAGTAAGGCTTGAGGGCTTGCTGAAGGTTTTGCCACATTCTGCACATTGGTTAGGTTTCCCTCCGGTGTGGATTTTCCTGTGTCTATTTAGATTTGATAATTGAGGAAAGACTTTCCCACATTTATTCCACTTGCAGTGTTTCTCCTTAGCATGAATACTCAGATGTTGAGTAAGTTCTGATGACTGGTTAGAAACTTGACCACATTCACTAAATTTGTAATTATTCTCTTCAATATGTATATTCCCATCTGTAATAAGATTTGAGCTTTGATAAAAGACATTTCTACATTCATCACTGTGGTTCTCTGAACATAGAGTTCTCTGATGATTCATGAGACCTGAGTCTTGGTCAAAGTGATTCCCAGGTTCAAGGCATGGGTAGATTCTGGCTCCATCATAAATACTGTTGTAATTATTGAAGCTGGAGCTCTCGCTTAAGGCCTCACTCGTGGGATTACACATGGAAGGTTGTTCCGCATTATCTGTACTATGATACCCATTGAATGACGGCAGCTGGATAAAGACTGTCTCATTATTATTGACATTACAGATATTGGAATAGGGAGAAAATGTTTCTTGGTGGAAAAATAATGAGCCTTCACTAAAGGATCTCTCAAACTGATCATAGTGAGATTTTCTTCCTTCATTTTCAAATCTCTGGCTCTCAGACATGTATGACTGACTGTTTAATTCAAACCTATATTTGTACTGGTTTGAGTGATTATTTGTAGCATAGACTAGATGACTTTCCATGTTTTCAAAATTTCACACCAGAGAATATGTTTTTTTTTTTTTAAATCATGTGGGTTCTTGCTTACAAAAACATATTTTTCTGCAGAACTTATTGACTTCAAATGGAATTTTCCCCAATTTGATGCATATCCTCAATTTCTTTTGGCAATCATGTTTTCATCATGAATAATTGTCCTGATTTGGTTACATCTAAAACAACATCCTTTTGGCCCTTCACAGCCCCCCTTACTTTCCCAGTCTTTCATTAAGTACACATTTCCAAGCTGAGAGCTCTCAGAATTTCTGAGCACATTACACATGAATCTCCTATGCACGGCTTCTTTGGGAACAAACCCTGGGTGTCATGAGAAGATATCGCTGAAAGATAACAAATAACGAAGATCCCACTTAGTACCTTGAGTGAATATGCTTTACAGTTGTACACAATATTGACAAACCCTTAGCTATATTAATAAGAGGTGAGATGCAAAGAAGATCAGAAGTAAAAATAATGGCACTGTATATATTACATAGAAGAAAAGGTAATTCTATCAGGTTATGATGAATGATACTATACCAAAAAGTTGAATACCTCCAAGGAAGATTCAATTTTGAGAAACACAGAACACCTTAGATGTTAGCATGAGTGAATTAAAAAATTATAACACATCTACAACTATTAATAAGAGTAAAAAAGTAATTTAAAAAAATCCCTGGAGTAGATGAGTTAACTGGAAAATTCCAACAACATTTCAAGAAAAATAAATATCAATTCTCCATAAGGGATCACCATGTACACACTGCTATATTTAAAATGGAGAGCCAACAAGGTCCTACTGTCCTGCACAGGGAGCTCTGCTCAATGTTACGTGGCTGCCTGGATGGGAGGGGAGTTTGGGGGAGAACGGATACATGTGTATGGACGGCTGAGGCCCTCTGCTACCCACCTGAAACTATCACAACATTGTTAACCGGTTATGCTCCAATACAAAATAAAAGAACAGTAAAAAATATTTCTGTGAGTTAATAGATATATTAAATGGTTTTAGCACTGATGAGTTGGGGTAAATGCACTTAAAAATGTCTAAAATTTGTTTATAGAAGAAAAAATTGGGAGGTAGAAATTGGGGGTTACATTTTATGATTTCAGGGACTGAGAATGAACTTCAGAGAGCCATGTTTGAAGTTTCCATTGGAAATTAGAAAGCAGGAAGCATATACCTGCTCCAAGTATTTCTGGAATTTTGTCAACTAATCCCAGATCTCCACAACTCTTTTCTGACTTGAGGCAGAGACGGAAATTTGGAAAGGCCTTAAGGCAGAGTTTGTCAGAACTGTTAGCAGCTTTTCCTAGGTCCCCCAAAGCACCGAGAGTATGCAGGTCCTCATAGACCAGGAGGAAGGTTTTGGCTCTCAGTGAAACTGAGGGAAAACCCACTGGAGCTGAAGAAGATGGAGATGAAACAGCAGAAGAACGGGGCCGGTCATGTCCCTCTTTGGCAGACATAAACCCAGGCTTCTCATTCTAGTGAAGCGGGCCTCCCCAAACCATCTGAACATGTCTGGCTTCCTCTGTGGTCTTTGGACCTCTCACCTGTGTCATCCGCTTCATTCATTCACACCTAGCACCGGGATTCTTCCTTTCCTCCAAAGGGGACCTGCTCATTAGAAAAATGAACATAATTAGGACTTTGGGTTTAACATATACACTCTAGTATACACAAAAATAACCAACAAGGATCTGCTGCATAGCACAGGGAACTATTCTCAATATTCGTAATAACCTATAAGCGAAAAGGGTCTGACTTGACTGATGGAAACCTCTCCTTACAAAACTCAGTATCTCTCCTGAACACTGTTGCGTGTTCACATTTCAAAGCCAACTAGCAGCAAAGAGACACTAGGAGGAAATGGAGTTTCCACCTTAGCTGTGTTGGATTGTGCACCTCCCTCACTACATCTTGCCAGGATTTTATTAAAGATAAAGAGACAAAAATGGAACTTGATGGTGTGGGAATCTAGCAGAAAACACCCGAATTGGTGACCATGAGGTGTTATGGGATAAACTGGTGTCACGTGCGAGAAACACTCAAGAAGACACGTGGTCACTGCTCAGGTACTTTCGGCAAAAATAAGGAAATGTCAATGTATCTTGAAAAAATTTCACTTTTCTGCATTTTTACTCCAAAAATACCTCCCCAGTTCTGCATCCCTAACAGCACATTTAAATAATAGACCTTTCTTACCAATGCAGAGAATAGTCAGATTTTTGTCAAAAGTCTCTAAGGAACTCTAGACCATTAAGGTCATCCTGTTTCAGTTCATTGCAGTCCCTCTGTCCTGTCTGACTCATTGCGACCCCACCCCATCCCAACAGAAATTCTGCACATCAATGCCTTCCCTTGTCGGTCTTTCGAAAAGGGACTATTTTGAAAAACTGAAAGTTGTTCATTCACACTGGGAATGCTTCATGCCCTGTAGGGAGCCTGGAGGCAGACAAGGAGAAGAGGCTCATGGAGAGAGAAGAGCCTGATTGTGACCCATAAAAATAAAAGAAAAAACAGTATTTAATAGTCAAAAACCACCTCACCAGGCAAGAATATCAGAAAAAGAGAATTAAAGAGTTGTATGTTTTCAATCCAGGGTATTTAAGGAGGAAAAAGCAGACACAGCCTCTAACCTGGATCAGGACATTCACCTGAGAAGCTGCCATTTCCTCCTCTTCTTCCTGCTGCCCTGGGTCGTTTTCGCATCAAGACTGTGGAGGAATCACCTCAGCGTCATGAGATTACACCTTCAGAGGTGCCAGCACAGCTCCTTCGCCTGCTCCCAACACCCTCACAGGCAGAAGGACCTTGAAAAGCGGGAAAACGCCAACCTCTCCTGTCCTTTGTCTCAGGAGAGATTCAGGACAATCAGCTCCTCCGTGGAGACCAATCTATCAATTTGTTGTTGTTGTCTACTCTTCTTTCTTCATATAAAGTCCCCCAAATTCTGCTAACATGGGGTGTGTGGGCTGCACTGACTTGCCCCTTTAAAGCTCATGCAGAGCAGAAGTTGTTGCCTCTGCTTGGACTGAAGCCAGGCCTCAGCTCTCACAAATGGACCAGGAGCCACGTCCTTAACCCAGGCCTCCCCTTAGAATCCCCTGGAGCACTTCCTACACGCCACACTGATGCTCCCACAGGACGGAGAGAGAACTCTGTGGGAAGGGCACCGGGGAGGTTATCGCTCACCACTGGTCACGTGACCCTGATGGGAAACAGGTGGAAAACCACTTGGCCAAAGATTCTTTCTGAACCAGTTCAGTGTATACAATCCCATGAGGTCAGAGCCCCACTCTGAGAGGTTATGAATCTGCAGGTCTGAGGTGGGGCCATGAAATGAGTCTTCAGCAAGCTCCCTGTTTGTTCTGATGCTTCTTCCCCAAGACCCACACTCAGGAGCCCTGAGCTTCAGCCCTCACACTCAGCACAGCTGAGACCTCTCAGGAGGGAAGGGTTTAGGTCAGGAATTTCTTGGAGAGGTCAGGCTAGAACCAAGCAGAGATAGCTCCAGTACTTGGGGTTCAGGCCTTTCTAAGGGACCCTGGGTGAAGTGCTGTGGGCTCCCCAGGCTGAGCGTGGATGGGTCTATTCAAACCAAGAGGAGCAGGATTCTGGTGAGCTCTGAGGGTGTCATTGAAGGGGGGTCTGTGCAGTAGACCCTGGGGTTCAGCAAGACTGCTGGTCTCAAGGAACGGGGTCATCTAGTGGAGGTGCTCACAGGACTGGCTGGTGTGAGTTCAAGGACCTGCAGGCTGCCTGCTCCCCATACAGACGCTGAGGCAGCAACAGCACGGAGCAGTCAGGGAGGCTCTCAACAGTACTCTGTATGGTCCTTCTTATTAGAACCATCACAGCGTCCCTGCAGTTACAGAGAGGGGGCGGGGGAAGGTACATTGTAGAAATTATGGAAAATATGTGACATTATTTGAGGATTAAGGCCAGTAAGGAAACTAATTTTTACAGATGCCATCCCTCTGTGCTACCTAATGGTTTATTGTCACAATCTCTCCCCCGTAGCCTTAAAGAAGGTGGGAGAGGTTAATGTTGGTGGTGCATTAACCATTCATTACACATCAACTTTATCACCAGAAACCATTCAATTTTATTAATTAACATATATGAATATCACACATAGAATAAAACCTGTTACAATCCACTGTGTGACCTTAATTAAAATACAGATTTACAAGCATAGACAACAATATTCATTTGTCTGCTACAGTGATCCGAGAATTGTGACTTCTATGGTTACAAAATGGAGGCTAATCATTTAATAAACAAGATGTAACTAGCTACATGACTTTTCTGGGAAGGCTTTCGCATACTATGGTATCAGAGATGTCGTTATCCCAAGCATGTCAACTAATATTCATGACTTCAGTTGATATGATAAAGATACATTAAGATTCCAGTGAACTCTCATTATCTTATCCTTAATAAGCAAATGACATAACTATTGAAAATTTAGAATTTTGTCTTACTTTGATACATAGAATTAGTTCCTGAACACTTACATCATGGTGACCTATAGGGATGTTTCACATGAATGACAAACACCGCCATTTAGATGTTCAGTGTACACATTACATTGCAGTTAATCTTCTAATGGAGAATAAATATAAATGACTTCTCCCTAGGATAGAAGGGGTTCTTTTATCTTTGAGGCAGCAACCTTCACAAATGTAACTTCAAATACATTAGAAACAAAGCATAGCATGGAATAATTTGAGAGTTGCATTACATTCATTTTGGTTTTCAAATAATCTCAAATCATGTTGATAGAACCAGAATACATTGCTAATAATTATACCTTTCTAAACACCAACCGTCTAGTCAAGGCTATGGTTTTTCCAGTGGTCATGCATGGATTGAGAGTTGTACTATAAAGAAAGCTGAGCGTAGAAGAATCGATGCTTTTGAACTGTGGTGTTGGAGAAGACTCTTTGAGAGTCCTTTGGACTGCAAGGAGATCCAACCAGTCCATCCTAAAGGAGATCAGTCTTGGGTGTTCATTGGAAGGACTGATGTTGAAGCTGAAACTCCAATACTTTGGCCACCTGATGCGGAGAGCTGACTTATTTGAAAAGACCCTGATGCTGGGAAAGATTGAGGGCAGGAGGAGAAGGGGACGACAGAGGATGAGATGGTTGGAAGGCATCACCAGCTCAATGGACATGGGTTTGGGTGGACTCCGGGAGTTGGTGATGGACAGGGAGGCCTGGCGTGCTGCGGTTCATGGGGTTGGAAAGAGTTGGACATGACTGAGTGACTGAACTGAACTGAACTGAAACACCAACCTTTTGTCTGGTGATGCAGAGCAACATATCAATTTTCTATCTGTCTTAACTATGGATTACTATCTACAGTAATTCTCCTCCAGGAACTTCAGAAAAGAGGAATTGATGAAATGCTTTCTTATACATTCTTTGATATTTATTTAGATTTGATTAAAAACTTTGTTTTAACATCATTCACTTATCTTTCTTGTATAAACCCTTTCCTGTTTTCTAAACTAAATTTGGGATGAACCTCTTTCATCACTTATTACATTACTAGAGTTTCTCTCCAGTATGTACTCTGCATATACATTAAATAATCAGGGTGATGATATACAGCCTTGACATACTCCTTTCCCAATTTGGAACCAGTCTGTTGTTCCATGTCCGGTTCTAACTGTTGCTTCTTGACCTGCATACAGGTTTCTCAGGGGGCAGCTAAGGTGGTCTGGTATTCTCATCTGTTTAAGAATTTTCCACAGTTTGTTGTGATCCACACAGTCAAAGGCTTTAGTGTACTCAATAAAGCAGAAGTGGATGTTTTTCTGGAATTCCCTTTTTCTATGATCCAATGAATGTTGGCAATTTAATCTCTGATTCCTCTGCATTTTCTACATCCAGCTTGTACATCTGGAAGTTCATGGTTCACGTACAGTTGAAGGCTGGCTTGAAGGATTTTGAGCATTACCTTGCTAGCATGTGAAATGAGCGCTGTTGTGCAGTAGTTTGAGCATTCTTTGGCATTGCCCTTCTTTGGGACTGGAATGAACACTGCCCTTTTCCAGTCCTGTGGCCACTGCTGAGTTTTCCAAATTTGCTGGCATACCTAGTGCAGCACTTTCACAGCAGCATCTTTCAGGATTGAAAAATAGCTCAGCTGGAATTCCATCACCTCCACGAGCTTTGTTGGTAGTAATTCTTCCTAAGGCCCACTTGACTTCACACCCCAGGATGTCTGGCTCTAGGTGAGTGACAACACCATTGTGGTCATCCAGGTCATTAAGACCTTTTTTGTACAGTTCTTCTGTGTATTCTGGCCACCTCTTCTTAATCTCTTCTGCTTCTGTTAGGTCCATGCCATTTCTGTCCTTTATTGAGCCCATCTTTGCATGAAATGTTCCCTTGGTATCTCTAAGTTTCTTGAAGAGACCTCTAGTCTTTCCCATTCTATTGTTTTCTTCTATTTCTTTGCATTGTTCACTTAAGAAGGCTTTCTTATCTCTCCTTGCTAGCTTTGGAACTCTGCATTCAGATGGGTATATCTCTCCTTTTCTCCTTTGCCTTTCACCTCTCTTCTTTTCTCAGCTATTTGTAAGGTTTCCTCAGACAACCATTTTGCCTTTTTGCATTTCTTTTTCTTGGGGCTGGTTTTGGTCACTGCCTCCTGTACAATGTTGTAAACCTCTGTCCATAGTTCTTCAGGCACTCTGTCTATCAGATCTAGTCCCTTGAACCTACTTGTCACTTCCACTGTATAATCATGTTGTTGTTCAGTCGCTCAGCCGTGTCTGACTTTGCAACCCCATGGATTGCACCACACCAGGCTTCCCTGTCCATCACCAACTCTGGAGCTTGCTCAAACATGTCCACTGACTTGGTGATGCTATCCATTATCTTGTTCTCTTTTGTCCCCTTCTCCTCCTGCCCTCAATCTTTCCCAGCATCAGGGTCTTTTCCAATGAGTCAGCTCTTCACATCAGGTGGCCAAAGTATTGGAGTTTCAGCTTCAGCATCAGTCTGTCCAGTGAATATTTGGGGCTGATTTCCTTCAGGAAGGACTGGTTGGATCTCCTTGCAGTCCAAGGGACTCTCAAGAGTCTTCTCCAACACCTCAGTTCAAAAGCATCAATTCTTCGGCACTCAGCTTTCTTTATAGTCCAACTCTCACATCCATACATGACTACTGGAAAAACCAAAGCTTTGGCTAGACAGACCTTTGTTGGCAAAGTAATGTCTCTGCTTTTTAATATGTTGTCTAGGATGGTCATAACTTTTCATCCAAGGAGCAAGTGTCTTTTAATTTCAGGGCTGCAGTCACCATCTGCAGTGATTCTGGAGCCCCAAAAATTAGTTTTGTTTTTATTTCGTTACTCTAAGAGGTGGATCCAAACAGAGTTGCTGTTTATATCAAAGCGTGTTCTGTCTATCTGTCTGTCCTACCTATATTTCCCTCAAGAGGTTGAGATTATCAGCCCTCTTTTGAGCTCTTTCATCAATTTGGAGTTTCTTTTTCTGTCTGGGTTCAGGGAGTGTGGTAATTGCATTCTCTTTTCACTTGAGAGACCTCCGCACTGTCCTACAGTCTGGCTGTTAACAATTGACATTGCCAGCATCCAACATGTAGGAGGGGTCCCTTCTCTCTACAACCCTTTCCAGCGTTTATTGGTTTTAGACTTCTTGCCAATGTCCATTCTGACCTGTGTGAGTTTTGATTGGCATTTCTCTTAAGATTTCGCCATGTTGAAATATTTTCATATGATTTTTAAAAAAACAGTGTGGGTAAAACTGACCTCTCGAGGTTGTCCCCTTGACCGACTGCCCTGTTTCAAATTCTTTTTTTAGGAATTCTTTTTTTAGGATCTCCCCAAGGACATTTGTTGAGAACAGATGTTTTTTCCTTACAGCCCCATGAAAGTGAAGTCGTTCAGTCATATCCGACTCTTTGTGACCCCATGGACTGGGGCCTACCAGGCTCCTCCGTCCATGGGACTTTCAGTCAGGAATACTGGAGTGGGTTGCCAATTCCTTCTCCAGGGTATCTTCCCGACCCAAGGATCAAACCCAGGTCTCCCGCATTGCGGGCAGACGCTTTACTGTCTGAGCTACAGAGCTCTAAGCCCCGCAAACATGATGAATGTGAAGTGCCCATGAGCACAGGTTTTTCAGTCGTTACCAAAAGTGACCACAAGGTGGCAGCATTTCTTCCTGCTCCACTGTTGGGTTTTTTGTTGTTTGTTTTTAGTGTCTATTTTCTGTTCGAGTAGAGTTGATTTCCGATGTGTTGTTTTAAGTCTACAGGAACTTGGTTTAGTTATGCATGAACGTATGTCTATTCTCTTTCGGGTTCTTTTCCTATATTGGTTCTCTCGGTGTGTTCAGTAGACTTCCCTGTGCTATTCCGTTATTTTGGATTATCTATCTGATAATAAGCAGTGAGTATGTTAATCCCAACCTCTTAATGTCTTCCTTCCCCTACCTTTAAAAAAAAATCGTGAGTGAGTTTTCTGTGAGCCTGTTTCTGTTTATAAATTAGTTCATTTAATGAATTTATAGATTCCCCCTGTAAGTGATGTATTTCTCTCCTTCTCTAATTGACGTCACTCAGTATAATAAATCTCTCGGTCCATCCATGCTGCTGCCTGTGGCATTTTTTCGTTCTGCTGATGGCTGAGTGTATTCGGTGTACAAATGAACCGTTTTCTCTTCATTTCTCTATTGATGGACATTTTGGTTGATGCTCTGTCTTGGGTATTGTCAGTAGTGCTGCCCTGAAGAGAGGGGTGCATGTATCATTTTAAATTAATGTTCTTTCCGGATCTAACCAAGGAGTGGGCTTGCCGGATCGTGTACTAAGTCTATGGTTAGTGTTTAAAGGAATGCCCATACTGTTGTCTTTCCTGGCCGCACCCGCCCATTTCCACTCCTGCCCACAGTGTAGGAGGATTCCCTGTTCCCCTCGCCCTCGGCAGCGTTTAATCCTTGTAGATCTTTGGGGGGATGGCTGTTCCGAGGGGTGTGAGGTGATACCATGGCCCAGTTTTGATTTGCATTTCTCCAATAGTTAGTGATGCTGAGCATCTTTTCAGGTGCTTTATATGGCCACCTGGATGTCTTCTTTGGACAAATGCCCATTTAGATCTTTGGTCCATTTTTGCTAATGGGATGATTTTTTTAAATATATATACATTGAGCTGCATGAGCTGTTTTCATATTTTGGAGATAAATTCCTTGTTTCTAAATTCATTTCCAAACTTTTTTTCCCCCATTCCGAGGGTTTCTTTTTTTTAGTTTGGTTTACAGTTTTCCTTCCAGTGCAGAAGTTTTTGAGGTTCGAGAAACTCAACTCAACAAAACCTCAAAAGCTTTTGAGGTTAGAGAAAATCAACTCTTTGGTTGAGTTTTAATTTTTCATTATTCTAAAAGTGGATCCAAAAGGGTTTGCTATGGTTTATGTCAAAGCTTGTTCTTCCTGTAATTTCCTCAAGAGGTTTAGAGTAATTGTCCCTCCATTAAGCTCTTTAATTGGTTTGAAGTTACTTTCTCTGTATGAGGATAGGGAATGTCACAATTTCATTCGCTGTTATCTTGTTGTTATCTTGTTACCCTCTCCTCTGAATGGACTGTTAACAATTTAACTTGGTAGCATCCGTGCAGGAGAATTAATTCCCTTTTCTCCAAAACCTTCCAGCATTTATTGTTTGTAGACTTTTTGACAAAGGTCATTTTTGACCAGTGTGAGGCAATACCTCATAGTTTTGATTTGCATTTTGGTAAGATTGCAGGGTGTGGAGGCTTTTCATGGGATTAAAAAAAAAAAAAGTGTGAGTAAAACTAATATATCGAGATTGGCCTCTTGACAGTCTGCCCTCTCTTTTGAATTCTTTTTCCAGGACCCACCCGAGGACATTTATTGAGGACGGGTGTTTTTTTCATTAAATCCCTGCTGCTGCTGCTGCTGCTGCTGCTGCTGCTGCTGCTAAGTCGCTTCAGTCGTGTCCGACTCTGTGCGACCCCAGAGACGGCAGCCCACCAGGCTCCCCCGTCCCTGGGATTCTCCAGGCAAGAACACTGGAGTGGGTTGCCATTTCCTTCTCCAATGCATGAAAGTGAAAAGTCAAAGTGAAGTCGCTCAGTCGTGTCCGACTCTTCGCGACCCCGTGGACTGCAGCCTACCAGGCTCCTCCGTCCATGGGATTTTCCAGGCAAGAGTACTGGAGTCGGGTGCCATCGCCTTCTCCGTAAATCCCTGCAAGCCTGGTAAATAACCAAGTGCCCGTCCGCCCAGGTTTTTCAGTTGCTGTTACCAGACGTGGCCACAAGGCGGCAGCATTTCTTCATGCTCCGCTTTTGGTTCGACTTTAGTGTTTATTTTCTGCCTGAATACAGTTGATACCTGTTGGGCTTGTTTTAGGTTTACAAGAACTTGATTCAGTTATACATAAATGTATGTCTATTCTCTTATTTGTAGGGGTCTTTTCCCATATAGGTTCTTTCAGTGTTTTCAGTACACTTTCCTGTGCTATTCAGTAGGTTTTTTTGGATTATCTGATAGTAAGCAGTATGTATGTTGATTCCAACTTCTTAATGTCTCCCTACCCTTCCCTTTTTTGAAATAATCATAGGTGAGTTTTATTAGTCTGAGTCTATTTCTGTTCATAAATCTGTTCACTTGAAAGAACTTACAGATTGCACCTGTAAGTGATGTAATATTTCTCTTTCCCTGACTTCTCTGAGTAGGATAAACCTCTTGGTCCATCTGTGCGGCAGTTAATGGCATTATTTTTGTTGTTGTTCTTTTTGATGGCTGAGTGTATTCCAGCGTCTAGATGGATCAGTTCCTGTTCATTTCTCTCTGTTGATGGACACTTTGGTTGAAGCTCTGTCTTGGAACTTGTGACTAGTGCTGCCATGAAAACAGAGGAGCAGGTATCACTTTAAATTGTGATTTTATCCAGATCTGAGGGAAGGAGTGGGCTTGCTTCATCAGGTGGTAACTATATTTAATGTTTTAAGGAATCTCCATACTGTGTTTCTTGTGGCTGCACCCACCCATTTCCATCCCCGCCCACAGTGTAGGAGGTTTCCCTGTTCCCCTCAGCCTTTGAACCATTGAATCTTTGTAGATCTTTTGGAGGGTGGTCATTCTGAGGGGGTGAACTGATACCTTGTTGCAGTTTGATTGGCATTTCTCTAACAGTGATGCTGAGCATCTTTTCATAGGCTTTGTGGCCATCTCGATGCCACCTTTCAAGATACATCCATTTAGATCTTTGGCCAATTTTTTCTCTTAGGTTGATTGTATTTTGCTGTTGAGCTGCAGGAGCTGTTTGCATGTTTTGGAGATGAATACGTTGCTTTTAAATTCGGTTGCATTTTCCCCCTGATGTTCAGAGTTGTGTTTTTCTTTCGTTTTGAGTTTCCCTTGCTGTGCAAAAGCTTTTGAAGTTAATGAAGTCCCTTTTGTTGAGTCTTATTTTTCATTATCCTAAAAGTGGATCCAAAAACAATTTGCTGAGATTTGTGTCAAACCGTGTTCTGCCTGTATTTTCCTTAAGAGGGTTAGAGTAATCGTCCCTCAGTTTAGTTCTTTAATGGATTTGAAATGTCTTTTTCTGTAGTGGTTAGGGACTGTGAATTTCATCATTTTTCACTTGTTTAAGGAACCTCCACCCTCTCCTCCACACTGGTTGTTAGCAATTTACTTTGCCAGCATCAGTGTAGAAAGGTTCCCTTTATTCCACAACCGCTCCAGCATTTACTGTTCGTAGACTTTTTGACAAAGGCCATTTAACCAATGTGAGGTGATACTTCCTTGTAGTTTTGATCTGGGTTTTTATAAGATTTCATGATGTGAAGGCCATTCATGTGATTTTTTAAAAAACCAGTGTGAGTAAAACTGACCTCTCAAAGTTGGCCTCTGGACCGTCTGCTCTGCTTTAAATTCTTTTTCCAGGACCTACTCGAGGGCATTAGTTAAGGACAGGTGTTTTTTCCTTACATCCGAGCAGGCCTGGTGAATATTATTAAGTGCCCATCAGCGCAGGTTTTTCAGTTGATGTTACCTAAAGCGGCCACAAGGTGGCAGCATTTCTTCATGCCCACCAGAGCCTTAGGGCAAGTCCTGTTCTGGGTTGTTAATTAGAATGGATCCACCCAAGGCTGTGTCTCCTTCCTTCTTCTCTCTGAGCCTTTATCCCCCGACAGATCTCAACGATTGCCACACCACTCTGCAGAAGGAGCTGTCCTCTCAGTGGGGTGACCCTAAGGAAGGAGGCTGGAGGTGGGAACCCTGCCACCAGGAGACAGGGAGCCCACAGCACGTTGCAAAGCTCTTCCAGCCCAGAGACCCCACCATCCTTTGGGGGCGCTAGGGTTGGCTCTGCTGCAGGAGGGTCCCCTGGATCTGCAGATTGTGGGCTTATGCAGAGGGGAACAGGCAGTCCAAGTCCATGGGGGTGGGGGGGGGGGCTGTTTGCCTGGCAAACCCTCCCCAGCGCCCTCAGCCCCAGGACAGTCCCGCCTGGGGACTCAAGCCTGCTCAGACTCCAGGGATGTGACACCAGCCCAGGTCCCCAAGGCCAGAAGGGAACAGAGTCAGCAGTTCTTTTCTCTTTTTTTAAAAAAATGTTTTTGAATTGTAGTTTACAGGTGACTTACATTGTGATGGCTTGTACAGAAACTTGATTCATTTATTCGTAGAAGTACATATATTCTTTATTGGTTTCTTTTCCCATAGAGGTTATTTCAGAGTTTTGAGAGGGTTTCTTGTGCTCTGTGGTGGGTCCTTGTGGATTATTCTAGATGTATAAATAGTAGTGTGTTTATGTTATTCTCAACCTGCTAGTTTCTTTCCGCCCCACACATTTCACTTTGGGGACTATAAATTTATTTTCTAAGTCTGTGAAGCTGTTTCTGTTTTGTAAAGAAGTTCACTTGTATCCATGTTTAGGTTCCACCTAGGAGTGGTATTATATGATATATGTTTTTTCCAAATGTAAACAAAGGCCCAGAAGGGCGTCCTGTGTGAGTGATGTAAGTCTCCTCTCACTGGGCTCTCACCCAGGACTCCGGCACTGCTTACCCGCTGTGTGGTACTTAGTCTCTGTGTTAAATAAATAAACTGCTTCTCTGTGTGCTTGCCCAGACATTCTGCCCTGTCCCTAATAGTGAACTTTGTATCTGTTTTTACAGGGTTTGCCTCTTTGAGACATTCTTGCTTTCAAGCAGAGGAAAGACCCAGGGTCACTTTGCTTCTGGCCCCTGGCCCCTGCTGGTCTGGCAGCGAGGACTCCTGGTTCTCATCCAGGCTCCCCACATTCAGTTCAGGACGGCTCACTGCTGCCTGCGAGACCACTTGGTGCTGAAACCCGAAATCCAGGAGTTCAAGGTTTGCATTAAAGCAACACTGGGATGGACATGATCGAAAGGAACATCGATGGACATGAGTTTGAGTAAACTCTGGGAGTTGGTGATGGACAGGGAGGCCGGGCGTGCTACAGTCCATGGGGTCGCAGAGTCGGACACGACTGAGCGACTGAACTGAACTGAATATTGGGAAGATAATGTTATATGTGGCCAGGACTCTCTAAGACTACACTGAATTTGATTAGGTAAATAAATTTGGTGATTAATAGTAAGCTGTGACCAGAATGGGATTTGGTTTTCTCTCCCTATTAAGAGAATAAAGTTTTCTTAGAATGTGGCTCTTGATAACAGTCTATATAAATTTCTTTGCCTTAAAGTGATTTATATTTGTTTTTAAAATCTTTGGTTACTTTGGTGAACTAAATATTACTTCACAATGATCTATGAAGATTGTGGTACATGTAGATAAAGCTAATTCTGCTTCTACAAAGAATTAACCCCTCGTTGTCAGACTTTTGTTTTCCTGATGTTCTTAGGAGTTGGCAATAGTCTCCGAAATCAAGGAATTTACAGTGGTAAACACACTGTAACTGAGTCAGGGCCACAGGAAATCCAAGATGGCCACTCAGCTCTCCCCAGCTCCCGGACAGACATCATTTATATTTGAAGGCTTCCAGCCTTTCCTGGGTACATGTTACATGTCTGATGGCCTCACAATGGGAAAAAATAGTTTAAAATGTGTTTTCCACTTGGGGTACATTTGCCACAGTCTCCAGTGATCATGGCACCCACTTCACTGGACACACCGTGCAAGCCTTAACAAAGCTTCCCAAACTTCTCAAAGCCATCACTGTCATCATCACACTCAGTCATCAGGCAGGGACACAGAACAAAGACTAATTACGTGGGGCTACATCAACTACTAAACTGATTATAACGTTCATGACCTTTGGGGTGACGCATTACTGGCTTCCACTCTTTTCAGGTATAAAGAAGCTCTTCTCCTCAAGCTACGTAAGACTTACAACAGTTTGGTAATTTACACCTCTGGGTAAAGATTCAAACATTTTTTCTTTTCTCTCTGCCTTGTCCCTCCAGAACTTAGAGACACTTGGGTTCTGAGCAGCCTTATCAGGTAAATGAAAAGACCATCTCCTGACACATACAAGAATCTCAAAGATTTGAGATTTGGGGGACCTTTAGAATAGAGAATGGAGAAGGCGATGGCACCCCACTCCAGTCCTCTTGCCTGGAAAATCCCATGGACAGAGGAGCCTGGTAGGCTGAAGTCCATGGGGTCGCTAAGAGTCGGACACAACTGAGCGACTTCACTTTTACTTTTCACTTTTCTGCACTGGAGAAGGAAATGGTAACCCACTCCAGTGTTCTTGCTTGGACAATCCCAGGGACGGGGGAGCCTGGTGGGCTGCCGTCTATGGGGTCGCACAGAGTTGGACACGACTGAAGCGACTTAGCAACTTAGCAACAAGAGAGAAAAATCCACTTAGTCAAAATCTGATGGCAAGCCTCTGGCATGACTTTCTAGGCCTTGAGAGGCCTTTTGGGAATTTTAGTCCAAGACTCCTGAGGAATTACAGCAGAGACCGTGTAGAAGAAGCTGTGTGGTCAGTACACCAAACTTATTTTTAAAACACATTAGTCTTGGCCTAGTTTAATAAAAATGGGGGTAATTTTAGGAGAAAATTTGTTTCATTAAATATTAAATTCTAGTTTTGTTAATTCAGGTCTATGTTTACTAAGACTTTTCCGTCTTAGTAAACGTAGGACCTGGATTACACTGGCTGCACTTCGTCCAGGTTCTCAGATTCTTGCCTGTGACCCTACTAGCACTGCCAGCTGTGTTATTTCTTGTTCTGCCTGCTTTCGAGTTGCTTCTTGCATTACCAAATATACGACTGAGCCTCTGATAACACAATGATATCATATCATTCCTCATGAGCTCAGTGATGGTAGTGGTTTAACCCTAAATATGGAAGAAGCTCCAAATGGGAATGTTTTCATGGGCCACAGAGGCTGGAGAGACAGGTGGCCCAGCGGCTCCCGGCTGCTGCTTTGTGGCCTTGTCCAGTAACGGCGCACTGAGTGGCCTGTCAGCGGAATCTCTGCCAGGCCTGGGAACGAGCGTGCCTAGCACCATGGCTCAAAACGGATGTGAGATGCCACCAAAACCGTCATCAAACCTCCGGCCATGAGGGGGCCATGCTGACAGGAGACTGGCACCGCCGTCTGCTCCTGCGAAGATTGAATCAGGGGCCTCTGCCGTGGTTGGCCTTCAGCACACCCTGAACGGCACTGAGGCGGAGGTCAGGAACGAGGCCCCGGCTCTGGGGAAGCCGGCAGAGCAAGCCTTCAGACGGTTAGATGTCTTCAGGAAAGATTCTCATGAGCCCACATTCCTGCCTCTTCTCATGCCTAGAGAAGCACTAAAGTCAGTAACTGTGACAACTGCTTTGGGTTTTGTGATTTTTTTTGTGTTATTAATAATACCACATCAGACGTTAAACTCTATTTAGATAAATCTAGACAACTGGCTACCAGGCTAAAGGTCTCCTTGAAGTGCCAGGTCTGGACTGGAACTCAGGCTTACCCTCCTGGAAAAAAAAAGATCTATTTTCCTTATTACTGCTCAGGTTGTCACTCCTCCAACGACTTGAAACTGAGCCTGTCACACCCACATCAGTCACTCTGGGCTAATACAGGAGACATCGGAAGTATGTAAGACCACGCAAAGGCTCCGTTCCTTTGGACAGGGCACCACCCGTGCTGACTATCTGGACCAGGATCAAAACTGCTGCAAAACATAACCCGATTCTCACTCCTGCTTGGGCCCCTGGTCACAGTAATTCTGTTACCGATCTTCAGCCCCTGCTTTTCTAAATCTCCTTGTTAAATTTGTCTCTTTCAGATTACTACAGTTTCACATCAAGATAAGGGTAATGCAGAGATTCCAGTCCATCCTTGGAACAGATCCTGAGAGATTAACACCAGAAGTCACCCTGGGGCCCCTTCATGAGACAGGGTGAGAGCTCCGTGACCCCAGCAAGGTGGGGTCTACAGTCCCATGCCAGCCTGAAGAAGCTCCAGAAGACAGACCTTTGCCCTTCATATTCCCAATAAACAATTTTATTTTTCATGTTTCTCAGAGGGATTTGAGGTAGGAGATAGAAGGGCCCCCAGGCTGGAAAGCTGGAGTCTGTCAGGTGGAGTAAAGTTGAAGCTCTGTTCTCACCAGACACTCCAAGGACAAAGCTAGTGGCAGAAGCTGAGCCCTGCTGGGGTCAAGAGATAAAATGCCCATTCCTGAGGACAAGCAGAGCTTCCCTCTCTGCACACGCGCAGGAAGGCTGCTTGGCGCTGAGAAGACCATGTGGCCCCATCCCATAATAAGTGTGGACATGCACCGCAGGCCTCTGTGGTGGGATCAGTGTGAAGGAAAAGTTGTACATGTGTGCTGGGGAGGGTCCAGGGAAGAGCCGGTGGGGAGGCGAGGGGAGGGGAGGAGAGGGGAGGGGCAGGGACCCTGGGGAGGGAGGGCGGGGTGGGACCCTGGGCAGGGGAGGAAAGGGGTGGAGAAGCAGGGCGGGGCGGGCCCTGCCAAGGTGCGGCCTCCGGGGAGGGGGTGCGAGGTGGGGCCTTAGTGATTTGGGTCTCAGGCTCTTTGTCCACTACCTTTCAGAGAACAGTTGTTGAGTGTAGGTTTTTGTTTGTTTGTTTAACAGGTGCCCAGGCTTGGTGAGGGCCTTCCCAGGTGGCTCAGCAGTAAAGAATCTGCCTGAGATGCAGAAAAGGCAGGAGACGTCACTGGTTGGTTACCTGGCTCAGGAAGATACCTTGAGGAGGGCCTGGCAACCCATTCCAGAATTCCTACCTGGAGAATCCAACGGACAGAGGAGACTGGTGGGCCACAGTCCATCGGGTCGCCAAGAGTTGGACACGACTGAAGCGACTGAGCACACACGAGGGCTGGTGGGTGTTAACTGCACAGCAGATGTTTACAATTGCTTTACCAGGGTCAGGATTAAGTCAGAACCAGAGTCATACCAGAGTGAGGCCTAAGCACGTACCACAGTCAGGCCTGAGTGTGCACCAGAGTCAGGCCTGAGTGTTTCCAGAGTCAGGCCTCAGTGTGACCAGCGTCAGGCCTGAGTGTGACCAGCATCAGGCCTGAGTGTGACCAGCATCAGGCCTGACTGTTTCCAGAGTGTGGAACCGACTCCTCCTGATATTACTCACTTAGGCCTCACTCTGGTCTACACCAAGGCCTGACTCTTGTACCCACTCAGGCCAGACTCGGGTCCACACTCAGTACAGATTCTGGTCCACACTGAGGCATGGTTCTGGTCCACACTCAGGCCTGACTCTAAACCACTGAAGACCTGACTCTCGTCCACTTTCAGGGCTGACTGGTCCACGTTAAGTCTGACTCTGGCTCACACTGAGGCCTGGCTGTGGTTCTCACTGAGGCCTCATACTGTTCCACACTACAGCCTGACTCCAGTCCACACTTAGGCCTGAGTCTGGTCCTCAATTAGGCCTGACTCTGGTCAAGGCTAAGGCCTGGTTCCACACTAGGGCCTGAATCTGCTGCTCACTAAGGCCCGTACATCATAAATCAGTTCAACCCCAAATAAGTTATAATCAGAGCTGGCATGAGCTTAGTCAGAAACTAACAGAAAATTTCAGAGCTATTATCCAGCAATAAAAAATAAATTAAAAAATCATATATGTGTATAAATTTTCAGTGCTTGGGCTCCATGCCTGCAGAGAGAGCTGGAGAAAAAGTAATATTTTAGAAGACAGCCACACCCCAGCGATATTGGCAGCTCTAGGTTCAATAACCAAGACAGCGAAGCAACCTACGCTTAGAAGGAGAGATGACAGATAGAAAAGATGCAGTGCAGATACACAGGGCGATATTATCTACCACAATATGCAATGAAATCGCGCCTCTTCCAGCCATGGTGACAGAAAACATATGATCGTGATCTCGGGGAGACAGCAGTGAGCGCGCCTGGAGAGGGATCTCGGCTCCCTGCCCGGAGCTGAACCAGGGTGCCCTGGATGAAAAGCAGGACTGCCAGCCATGAGACCGCCGGTGACCAGAGTGTAGAAGCAAAGTGACCCTCGGTCGTTCCCTGGTTTGAACCCAAGAATATTTTAAGGAGGCAAGAAGCATAAATACGTATAGAAGTCCATTATTATTGACACAGCGTAACATCTTGGAGAGCATAGAGAAATGCAGGGTGTTTAAGAGAGAAGCAGCTCAAAGACAAAGAACTGAGAGAAGTGTATGTGTCCTGCGGAGGAGCCCAGGAAGAGGTGATGTAAATCCCTCATTTAGGACCATCCTTCTGGGTCTTTGGTCACCTTTGAGCAATTACCTTGTCTCTTTTTTCACACCTGACTGGTCCCTGCACCCTCCCCAAGATGTGGGCATGACATTTGCTAAGATTGATCCCCCACAGAGGCCTGTGGGTGCATGTCCACACTTATTATGGGATGGGGCCCCTCCTTTTTGGCCATCAAGGAGGCTTCCTGCCCTTGTACAGTGAAGTCTTCTTCAACCTGAGGAGTGGGCACCGTATCTCTTTACTCCCACAGACTTCAGCTTCTGCCACTAGATTTGCCCTTGGAGTTTGTGAGTGAGAACAAAGCTTCAATTTCACTCCAGACAAATACCAGCTGTCCAGCCCAGAGGCCCCTCTATCTCCTATGTCAAATCCTGCTGAGAGACATGAACCCCAAAAACCTTTATTGGGAGGCTGAAGGGCGAAGGTCTGTCTTCTGTAGCTTCTTCAGGCTGGCACGGGGCTCATAGACCTTACCTAGCTGGGGTCATGGAGCTCTCGTCCTGTCTCATTCAGGGGCCCCAGGGTGACCTCTGTTGCTATCCCCACAGGATCTGTTCCGAAGAGTAGCTGGAACCATTGTCTTGATGTGAAACCATTGTAATCCGAAAGAGACAAACATAACAAGTGGATTTAAAAAGTCAGGGGCCAAAGATCTGTGATTAATTATCACAAATTATTGTGAGCAGGAGCTATAGCAGGAGTAAGAACCAGGTTATGTTTTTTAGCAATTTTGATCCTGGTCCAGATCAAGTCAGCACGGGTGGTGCCCTGAGCCTTTGGCGTGGTCTTACATACTTTCGATGTCTTGTATTAGCCCGGAGTGACTGATGAGGGTGTGACAGGCTCAGTTTCCAGTAGTTGGAGGAGTGACAACCTGGACAGTAATGTGAAAAATCAATCACAATTTTTCCCAGGAGAATAAGCTGGATTCCCAGTCTAGACCTGGCAGGCACTTCAAGGAGACCGGTAGCCTGGTAGCCAGTTGTCTAGTTGTGTCTGAGTAGGTTCTAGCTGCTGACGTGGTATTCACATATTAATTCACATATTAGTCAGAGCAGTTGTCACTGTTACTGACTCTAGTGCTCCTCTAGGCATGAGAAGAGGCAAGAATCTGGGCTCGTGAGAACCTTTACTGAGAGCATCTGACTATCTGAAGGCCTGTTCTGCCAGCTTCCCCAGAGCGCAGATGCCCCGTTCCCGATCTCCCCCCTCAGTGCCTTTCAGGGCTGCTCAAGGGCAGCCGCTGCAGCGGGTCCTGATTGAGTCCTAGCAGAGGCAGACGGCAAGTGCTGGTTTTTAGTTGGCACGGCCCCTTCGTGGCAATTTGACCGTGGTTTTGGGGGCGCTTCATGTCCATTTCCTCCCATGGTGCTAGGAATGCTCATTCCTAGATCTGGCAGAGATTCTGCTGACAGGCCCTCAGTGCGGTGTTACGGGACTAACCCAAAAAACAGGAGCCAAGAGACGCTGGATCACCTGTCTCAGCAGCCTCTATGGTCCGTGAAAACATTCCCTCTTGTTGCTTCTTCCCATAGCTACAGTTTCACCGTTACCCTCACTGATCGCATATCATCATTTTATCAGAGGCTCAGCCACACATTTCCTAATGCAAGAAACAATTGTGCAAAGCAGGCAGAAGAGGAAATAATGCAGCTAGCAGTATCAGTAGGACCATAAGAATCTGAGAACCTGTTTTAAGTACAGTTAGTATGTCCCAGGTCCTCTGACTTAGTTTGTTAAATAACTGTAGCCTGGTGTTAATCTCCTGGCTGTAGACCATGGAGATTCTGACCCTTATCCAAAGACTGATTACTGAGATAAGTTTTAGAAATAAACTTAGAGAGCTCCTTAATAATTCAGTTAACTCTCATCAGCATTATAACATAAACGCAAGGAACTATGTCATAAGAGTTTCTTAGTAAATATAGACCTTAATTAACAAAACTGGAATTTAATATTTAGTGAAACTTTTTTTTTTCTAAAATTGCCTCTATTTTCATTAAACTAGGCCAAGACTAATTTGTTTTAAAAATGTTTGGGTGCTGACCACATAGGCTTCTTCTACATGGACTCTGCTGTAATTCCTCAGGAGTCTTAGACTAAATTCCCCAAAGGCCTCTCAAGGCCAAGAACTTATTAATTTGTTCTACTTTCCCCCATTTATAAATGACTGACTAGAGAATAGAATTATCATTACTTTTTTACAACAAAAATGTTTCCAGTCTTTATATCTTCTCTCACTGACAACACATATCCGACTTGCCATACACACTGAAACATTTTCCTTGTCACTTTAGTAGATTTGAGTCCATAATTTTTAATCTTTAAAAAATGAACCCCTAGTGAAAATCAAGAAGAAAGCAATTGTGAACTCTCTGTTGCATTGGCAGTCTCTGATTAGCAAATTCAAGAACATATTTTAGAACCTCTAACAACATGTATTTTTTCAAAGTAGTTTTTCTCAATGTAATACAAGGCATGTGTCTAATAGATATGTGTCTGTGTATAACTGAATGAAGTTCCTGAAAACCAAAAACAAACACAACATCGGAAATCACTCCGGAAGTCTACTCCAACAGAATATAAAAATTTACCAAAATAATAGAGAGTGGGGCATGAAGAAATGTTGCCACCTTGTGGCCACTTTGGGTAGCAACAATTTAAAACCTGTGAAGATGGGTGCGTAATATCCCCAGGCCTTCAGGGATGCGAGGAAAAAACACCTGTTGTCAACGAACGACCTTAGGTAGATCCTGGAAAAAGAATTCAAAACCTGGCAATTGGTCAAGAAGCCAACCTTACTCACACTCGTTCAAAATAATCACACGAAAAGATTTCAGTATCACTAAAACTTCCTGCTGCTGCTGCTGCTGCTGCTAAGTCGCTTCAGTCGTGTCCGACTCCATGCAACCCCATAGACGGCAGCCCACCAGGCTCCCCCGTCCCTGGGATTCTGCAGGCAAGAATACTGGAGTGGGTTGCCATTGCCTTCTCCACACTAAAACTTACAGAAATTCGAATCAAAACTACAATGAAGGTATCACCTCACTCCGATCAGAATGGCCACTGGCAAAAAGTCTGCAAACAATAAATGTTGGAGAGGGTGTGGGGAAACGGGAACCCTCTTACACTGATGCTGGCAAGGTAAGCTGTTAACCGTCAGCATGGAGGAACAGGGTGGAGGTTCCTCAAACAAGTGAAAAGAGGATGAAATTACTACACTGCTTAACCCCATGCAGAAAAACATACGCCAAATCAATTAGAGATCTAAATGGAGGGATGGATACTATAAAGCTCTTGAGGAAAATATACAGAACATGCCTTGATATAAATCGCAGCCAGTTCTTTTTGGATTCATTCTTAGAATAATACAATAAAATAAACAAATGGGACCTTATTAACTTTAAAAGCATTTGAGCAGCAGGATAAACCATAAATGAAAGAAAAAGAACCCTCAGAATGGGTGGGGAAAAAAGTGTTTGCAAATGGAGATACAAGGAATTCATCTCCAAAACATGAAAACAGTCCATGCAGCTCAATTAAAAAAAAAAACAATCGAAAAGTGGGCCAAAGATCGAAATGGGCGTTTCTCCAAAGAAGGCATCCAGGTGGCCATAAAGTACGCAAAAGATGCTCAGCGTCCCTAATCGTTCAGTTCAAGAGAAATACAAATCAAAAGTTCAATGAGATATCACTTCACACCAGTCAGCATGGCCATCTCAAAAATTCGACAACAATAAATGCTGGAGGGGGTGTGGAGAGAAGGGAACCCTCCTACCCCGGGTGGGAATGTAAATCAGTGCATCGACTCTGGAGAACAGTATGGAGGGGCTTTCAGACACTCAGCAACAAAGTACCACGTACCCCAGCCATCCCATGCCTGGGCATGGATCCTGGGAAAACCAAATCTTCAAGATACTGCACGCCAACAATCATGGCAGCACTGGATACAATCGCCAAGATACAAAAAAACCTAAGTGTAGAAGGACAGGTGAACGGTTAAAGAAGCCGGGGTACAGACACACAAAGCGGCATTACCCAGACACGAAAGGATGACAGAAAGCCACTTCCAGTCACAGGGAAGAGCCAGAGACGCCACACTAGGGGAAGTAAGTGAGACAAAGTATCACCTGTTATCGCTTCTAGGTGGAATCCAAACATGGAAACAAATGAACTTCTTTACAAAACAGTAACAGCTTCAAACACTTAGTAAAGAAACGTGTTACCAAAAAGGAAAGGCCAGGTACAGGGAGAAATATTTGTTGAGAATAACATATACACACTATTAGTTATAAAATGCGAAGAGTTGACTCAGTGGAAAAGACTCTGATGCTGGGAGGAATTGGGGGCAGGAGGAGAAGGGGACGACAGAGGATGAGATGGCTGGATGGCGTCACTGACTCGATGGACAAGAGTCTGAGCGAAGTCCGGGAGTTGGTGATGGACAGGGAGGCCTGGCGTGCTGCGATTCATGGGGTCGCAAAGAGTCAGACACGACTGAGCGACTGAACTGAACTGAACTGAACTGAATCCATAAGGACCCACTGTAGAGCACAAGGAACCCTACTTTGACTGTAAATAACGTATATGAGAAAAAGAACCCCAAAAGAACATATATACATCTATGTATAAATGAATAATGTTGCTTTACACATTAAAAAAAAAAAAACCCACAACAGTGCAAATCACCTATATACTCGAATTTAAAATAAACATAACAGGAAAGAAAGAAAGCCAAAAGAACTGCTGACTCTGTTCCCCTCGGGCCTTGGGACCTGGGCTGGCGTCACACTCCTGGGGCCTGAGCAGGCTGGGTCCCCAGGCGGGGCTGTCCTGGGGCTGAGGGCGCTGGGGAGGATATGCCAGCCAATAAGCCCCCCACCCCGGTGGACATGGACTTCCTGTACCCCTCTGCATGAGTCCACAGTCTCCAGATCCTGTGGGACCCTCCTGCAGCAGAACTAAATCTAGTGCCCCCAAAGGATGGTGGGGTCTCTGGGCTGGAAGAGCTTTGCAAAGTGCTCTGGGCTCCGTGTCTCCTGGTGGCAGGGTTCCCAGCTCCAGCCTCCTTCCTTAGGGTCACCCCACTGAGAGGACAGGTCCCTCTGCAGAGTGGTGTTGCAATCATTGGGATCGCCTGGGGATGAAGGCTAAGGGGGAAGAAATAAGGAGACACAAGCCTTAGGGCTTCCCAGGTGGCGCTAGTGGTAAAGAATCCACCTGCCAATGCAGGAGACATAGGAGAAGCGGGTTCAATCCCTGGGTCGGGAAGATCCCCAAGATGGATTCTCATTGACAACCCAGAAACCGGATTTGCCCTAAGGCTCTGGTTGTCCAGGTAACCAGAGCGGGCATGAAGAAATGCTGCCACCTTGTGGTCATTCCCCGTAACAACCACTTGAAAACCGGGGCTGTTGGGCTCGGCTCTAAATGACACCAGCCCTAAAGAAATCTTCCGGGGTAAATCACATGAAGAGAACTCAAAACAGGGCTGACTGTCAAGAAGCCACTTTCCAGAGGTTAACTGTACTCGCCCGTAGAAGGTAAAAAGCCCATGGAAAGATACTCAACATCACTAAGTATTAAAGAAATGCAAATTAAAACTACCATGAGCCATCTTCTCACACGGCTCAGAACGGCCATCCTCAAAAGATCTTCGAAGTTTAAGTGCTGCCGAGGGCGAGGGGAACAGGGAACCCTCCTACACCGTGGGCAGGGTTGTAAATGGGTGGGTGCAGCCACGAAGGAAAATATCTGGAGGCTCCTTGAAACACGAAATAGAGAGTTACCACGTTTTCCAGCAATACCACTCCTTGCTTTGATCTGGAAAAAACTCCTAATTCAAAGGAATATGTACATTTCTATTTTCAGGGCAGCACTACTCACAATAAGCAAGTCAGAGCATTAACCAAAATATCCATCGACAGAAAAATGAAGACGAACTGGCCCATCTATACAGTGGAATACACTCAGGAAAAAAAAAAAAACTACCATGAGCAGCAGCATGGATGTACTGAGAGATTATCACACTGAGGTATGAGACCAAAGACAAACATCCTAAAATAGTACTTAAAGCTGGAAGCCAGAAATTCATGCAAATGAAACAATTTGCAAATAGAAACAGACTCAGAGTTAAAAAAAACAACTCATGATTATGTTTTTAAAACGTTGCAGGAGGGATACACTAAGAGGGATTAAAATGCTACATTACTACGCATCAAACAGGTAATCTAAAAGGACCAGCTGAAGAGCTCAGCAAGTTGAAGGAAACACACTGTGATAACCTTCCCGGGAAAAGATCCCCAAAAGAACAGCGGTACATCTGTTTATGACTGAATCAAGTTCCTGAACACCTAAAACAAACACAGAGTCGGAAATCAACTCTATTAGAAAAAATTAATTACCAAAAAAAGTGGAGGATGAAAAATGCTGCCGCCTTGTGGCTGCTTTTGGTAACAATAGCTGAAAAACCTGTGCTGACCAGTCCTTCAGGCACGTTAAGTAAATACACCTGTTCTCAACAAATGTCCTGGGGTAGGTCCTGGAAATAGATTTCAAAACAGGGCAGGTGGTCAAGAGGCCAACGTAACTTGTTAATAGCCAGGACAGAGGACAGGGAGGAGGGTCCTTAAACAAGCAAAAAGAGAATCAAATTACAACACTCCCTAACCATTTAAAGAAAAACTCCAAATTAGTTAAAGAACTAAATGGAGAGACAGTTACTCCCTACCATTAGAGGAAAGCATAGGAAAAACAGGCTTTGACATAAATCACAGCAAATTCCCTCTGGATCCACCTCTTAGAATAAGGAAAAAATAGAAATAAGAAAAACTCAGCAAGGGACCTCATTAACCTTAAAAGCACTTACACAGCAAGGGAAACCATAACGAACAAAAATGACAACCCTCAGAGTGGAAAAAAACTTTACAAGCAAATATATCAACAAGTAATTCATCTGCAAAACAAGCAAACAGCGCATGCAGCTCAATTAAAACACACACACACACACACACACACACACACACACACACAGAAATGGGCCAAAGATCTAAACGGATATGTTTTCAAAGAATGTATCCAGATCGCTATAAGGCACATGAAAAGATGCTCAGCATCCCTAATGATTGGAGAAATGCAAATCAAAATGACAACGAGGTATCAGCTAAAATCACTGAGAGTGAGTATCCTCCAAAAGGTCTACAAAGATTAAACTCTGCCAGGAGCTTGGGGAAAAGGAATCCTTCTACCCTGGGGATGTAAATAGGTGGGTGTGGCCAAGAAGGAAACCAGCATGGAGATTCCTTAAAACACTAACAGGGAGTTACTAAAGCCCTGGAAGCCAACTCCTTGCCTTAGATCCGGAAAAAATAAAAAATTTAAATGATATGTGCATGTACCCTTATTTTTGCTGCTGCTGCTGCTAAGTCACTTCAGTCGTGTCCGACTCAGTGTGACCCCATAGACGGCGGCCCACCAGGCTCCCCCGTCCCTGGGATTCTCCAGGCAAGAACACTGGAGTGGGTTGCCATTTCCTTCTCCAATGCATGAAAGTGAAAAGTGAAAGTGAAGTCGCTCAGTCATAACTGACTCTTAGCGACCCGGTGGACTGCAGCCTACCAGGCTCCTCCGTCCATGGGATTTTCCAGGCAAGAGTACTGGAGTGGCGTGCCATTGCCTTCTCCGACTTATTTTTAGGACAGCACTATTGACTATATTGAAGACAGAGTGTTAAACAAAATGTCCATCGACACAAAAATGAAGGTAACTGGTCCATCTAGACACCGGAATACATTCAACCAGCAACAGAAGGAGACAGTGGCCTAGATGGACGGAGGGGACGTAAGGAAAACACACCTCTCCTCAACTTGCGTCCTCAGGTGGGTCTCGGGAAAAGAATTCAGAACAGGGCAGACGGTCAAGAGGCCAATCTTGAGAGGCGGGTTTTAATCACAGTTTTGTTTGTTTGTTTGTTTAATCAAATGGAAACCTTTTGATATGAAGTAATTTTAGAGAAATTCAAATAAAAACTACAACTAGGAATGAGCTAGTCCCAGTCAGAATGGCTAGTGTCAAAAACTCTACAAACAGTAAATGCTGGAGGGGTTTTGGAGAAAAAGAAATTCTCCCACATTGATGCTAGTAATGTCAATTGTTAACAGCCAGAGCAGAGGATGGTGTGGGAGGCTCCTGAAACAAGTGAAAAGTGAATGAAATTGCATTTCTCCCAAACCTCATACAGAAAAGAAACTCCAAATCGATTAAAGAACTAAATGGAGGGATGGATACTCTAAACTTCTTGAGGAAAATATGGGCAAGACAGGTTTTGGAATAAATCCCAGCAAGTTCTTGGTTTCCCTCTTAGGATAACAACAACAACAACAACAAAACCTCAACAAAAGTAACCTCATTAATCTCAAAAGCTTTAGCACAGCAAGGACAGCCCTAAATGAAAGAAAAAGACAACTTAAATTGGGAAAAATGGATACACTTGATTTGGAACACGTGTACCCTGTCACGGATTCATTTTGATGTATGGCAAAACCAATACAATATTGTAATTATCTGCCAATTAAAATAAATAAATTTATATTAAAAAATTAAAATAAAAACAATTTATTCATCTCCAAAAACATGCAAACAGTTCATTCAGCTCAACATCAAGATCTAAATAGGCCTTTGTCTTCAGCTGGCATCCAGCTGGCCACAAAAAGCTCATGAAAAGATGATAAACACTACTGTTAAAAAAATGCCCATCAAAACTGCAACGTGGTATCAACGCACACCCCTCAGAATGGCCATCTTCCAAAAGCTCTCCGAAGATTAAATGACGCGGAAGGCGAGGCAAACGCGAAGTCTTCCTACACTGTGGGCGGGGATGTTAATCAGTGGGGGCGGTAACGAAAGAAAGCAGTGTGAAGATTGCTGAAACACACTAAATATAGTTACTGCATGATCCGGCAAGCCCACCCACATTGCCTTAGATCCAGAGAAAACCATAATTTAAAATGATACTTGCAACCCTATTTTCAAGGCAGCAATATTGACAACATTTAATAGCTTCCCCAGTGGCTCAGCTGGTAAAGAATCCACCTGCAATGCGGGAGACCTGGGCTCGATCCCTAGGTTGGGAAGATCCCCTGGAGGAGGCGTGGGAACCTACTGCGGTATTTTTGCCTGGAGAATCCCCAAGAACAGCAGAGCCTGGCGGGTTACAGTCCATGGGGTCGCAGAGAGTCAGACACGACTGAGCGACTAAGCCCAGCAGAATAAAGAGCATCAGTCGAAATGTCCATCAATAGAGAAGTAAAGTCACTGACCCATCTACACACGGGAATCACTCAGCTGTCAGAAAGAGCGAAAAAATATCATTGTCAGCAGCATGGATGGACCGAGATTTATCATACTGAGTGAAGTCAGTCAGGAAGGGAAAGAAATATATCACTCACGGGTGGAATCTATAAATTCATACGAATCAAAGAATTTATAAAGAGAAACAGACTCTTAGACTTAGAAAACCAATTTATGATTATTAAAAAAAAAAAAAAAAAAACAGGTACAGGGAGGGAGACAGTAAGAGGTTGGGATTAACATATACTTACAACGTATTGTCAGATAGATAATCCAAAAGAACCTCCTGAATAACACAGAGAAGTCTACCGAACACCCTGAAAGAACCGACCTGGGACAAACCAGAAAAAGAACAGACACAGTTCTCTATGTAATTCAATCAAGTTCCTGTAAACCTGAAACAAGCACAACAGCGGAAATAACTCTAGTCCAAGAGAAAATAAATATTAATTTAGCCAACGGAACAGCGGAGCGTGATGTGCTGCCGCCTTGTGGCCGCCTTTGGTAACAACAGTGGGAAAACCGCAGACGGGCACTTAACATGCACCAGGACCAAGGGGCTGTAGGATACACCCGTCCTCAACTCATGTCCTCGGTGGGTTGTGGGGAAGATTCAGAACAGGGCCAATGATCACACGGCCGATCTCAAAAGATCAGTTTTACTCACATTGTTTTTAAAAATATCACATGAAAAGCTTTCAACATCGTGAAATGTTCAGTTCAGTTCAGTTCAGTGGCTCAGTCGTGTCTGACTCTTTGCGACCCCATGAATCGCAGCATGCCAGGCCTCCCTGTCCATCACCAACTCCCGGAGTTCACCCAGACTCACGTCCATCGAGTCAGTGATGCCATCCAGCCATCTCATCCTCGGTCGTCCCCTTCTCCTCCTGCCCCCAATCCCTCCCAGCATCAGAGTCTTTTCCAATGAGTCAACTCTTCGCATGAGGTGGCCAAAGTACTGGAGTTTCAGCTTTAGCATCATTCCTTCCAAAGAAATCCCAGGGCTGATCTCCTTCAGAATGGACTGGTTGGATCTCCTTGCAGTCCAAGGGACTCTCAAGAGTCTTCTCCAACACCACAGTTTAAAAGCATCAATTCTTCGGCACTCAGCCTTCTTCACAGTCCAACTCTCTCATCTATACATGACCACAGGAAAAACCATAGCCTTGACTAGACGAACCTTTGTTGGCAAAGTAATGTCTCTGCTTTTGAATATGCTATCTAGGTTGGTCATAACTTTCCTTCCAAGGAGTAAGCGTCTCTTAATTTCATGGCTGCAGTCACCATCTGCAGTGATTTTGGAGCCCAAAAAAAGAAAGTCTGACACTGTTTCCCCATCTATTTCCCATGAAGTGATGGGACTGGATGCCATGATCTTCGTTTTCTGAATGTTGAGCTTTAAGTCAACTTTTTCACTCTCCACTTTCACTTTCATCAAGAGGCTCTTTAGTTCTTCACTTTCTGCCATAAGGGTGGTGTCTTCTGCATATCTGAGGTTATTGAGATTTCTCCCGTCAATCTTGATTCCAGCTTGTGTTTCTTCCAGTCCACTGTTTCTCATGATGTACTCTGCATATAAGTTAAATAAGCAGGGTGACAATGAAATGTTACAGAAATGTAAATCAAAAAAGTACAAGGAGGTATCAGTTCATAACGGTCAGAACGGCCTTTGTCTATAAGCCTTAAAAACGATAAAGGCTGGAGAGTTTGTGGAGAAAAGGGAGCCCTCCTACGCTGATGGTGGGACTGTAAGTTGCTAACAGCCACGATAGAGGACGGAGTGGAGGTTCCTTCAACTTGTGAACAGTGAAAGAATTTACTCCTCTCCCTAACCGCTTACAGATGAAGGAATTTAAAATCGATTGAAGAATTTTATGTAGGGACGATTCCTCTACATCTCTTGAGGAAAATATATGCAGAACACACTTTAACATAAATCACAGCAAGTTCTTTTTGGATCTATACTCAGAATTATTAAAAATAAAACTAAACTGAAAAAAAAGGCACCTCATTAACCTAAAAAGGTTTTGCACAGGAAGGGAAACCCTAAAGGAAAGAAAAAGACAACCCTCAGAATGGGAAAATCAATGTTTGCAACCGAAGTTAAAAATAAGGAATTCGTCTCCAAAGATGCAAACTGCTCACGCAGCTCACGATAAAACAAAACTCTGAACCCAGCAGGAATACAGGCAAAGATCTAAACGGACATTTTCCAAAGAAGGCATCCAGATGGCCATAGAGCGAGTGAAAAAATGCTCAGGACCACACTTACAGAAATGTCAATTGAAACTGCAACCAGGTATCACTCACACCTCTCAGACAGCCCCCCCAAACCTACAAAGATTAAATGCTGCCGAGAGCCAAGGGAACAGGGACTCCTCCTACACTGTGGGCGGGGAAGGAAATGGGTGGGTGTGGCCACAGGGAAAACAGTAAGGACATTCCTTAAAACACTGCTGCTGCTGCTGCTGAGTCGGTCAGTCGTGTCCGACTCTGTGCGACCCCAGAGACGGCAGCCCACCAGGCTCCCCCGTCCCTGGGATTCTCCAGGCAAGAACACTGGAGTGGGTTGCCATTTCCTTCTCCAATCTTAAGACACTAATCATAGACTTACTACCTGATCTGGCAAGGCCACCCCTTGCTTTACATCCAGAGAAAATCATAATTGAAAATGACAGTTGCACCCCTGTTTTCAGGGCAGCACTATTGATTCTCCACGACAGAACATCAGCCAAAGTGTCCATCAATAGAGACGTAAAGAGGAACCTGTCCATCTAAACACCGGAATACACTCAGCCATCGGAACAAATGAAAAAACGTCATTTTCAGGAGCATGGATGGACTGAGAGTTTATGATACTGAATGAAGCCAGTCTGAGCGGGAAAGCAAACTCTTACACACGAGGGGAATCCATAAATTCCTCAAATGAACGAATTCATAAGCAGAAACAGACTCACAGACGTAGAAATACAAGTTTATGATTTTTTTTAAAGGTTGGGGAAGGGAGACAATAAAAGACTGGGATTAACAGATACACACTACTTACTGTCAGATCATCCAAATGAACCTACTGAATAGCACAAGAAAGTACAAAACACACTGAAGGAACCTATATGAGAAAATACTCCGGAAAAGAACAGAATAGATGTACCTCTATGTATAACTGAATCAAGTTCCTGTCAGCCTAAGACAAACATAGCAGAAATCAACTCTACTTCAATAGAAAATAAAAATTAACAGCAGTAAATAAATTAACGGAAATAAATAATTGTGAAACACAAGGAAATGCTGCCGCCTTGTGGCCGCTTTTGGTACAACAACGGAAAATCCTGGGCTGACGGCACTTCCTATTCCCCAGGACTGAGGGGCTCTACGGAGAAGGCAATGGCACCCCACTCCAGTCCTCTTGCCTGGAAAACCCCATGGACGGAGGAGCCTGGTAGGCTGCAGTCCATGAGGTCGCTGAGAGTCGGACACGACTGAGCGACTTCACTTTGACTTTTCACTTTCATGCATTGAAGAAGGAAATGGCAACCCACTCCAGTGTTCTTGCCTGGAGAATCCCAGGGACGGGGGAGCCTGCTGGGCTGCCGTCTCTGGGGTCGCACAGAGTCGGACACGACTGAAGCGACTTAGCAAGCAAGAGAGGCTCTAAGGAAGAAACACCTGCCTCAAGAAATGTCCTAGGTGCGTCCGGGAAATTTTTCAAAACAGGGCAAAAGATCAAGAGGCCGATCTCCGAAGCTCGTTTTACTCACACTGTTATTAAAAATATCTCATGAGAAGCTTTCAACATCGTGAAATGTTATAGAAATGTAAATCAAAACTACAGTGAGGCATGGGCTCATACTGGTCAGAATGGACTCTGTCAAAAAGTCTTAGAAAAAATAAAGGCTGGAGAGATTGTGGAGAAAAGAGAGCCCTCCTACGCTGATGCTGGGAATGTAAGTTGTTAACAGCCAGGATACAGGACGGGGTGGAGGTTCCTTAAACAAGGGGAAAGTGAAAAAATTTACATCTCTGGCTAACCGCTTACAGACAAACTCCAAATCAATTAGAGTTAGCTGGAAGGACAATTACTCTAAACCTCTAGAGGAAAATATAGGCAGCACACACTTTACATAAAAACCACAGCAAGATTTTATATATATATATATGCTCAGAATTATTCAAAATAAAACTTTTAAAAGGCACTTCATTAACCTGAAAAGATTTTGCACAGGAAGGGCAACCCTGAAGGAAAGAAAAAGACAACCCTCAGAATGGGAAAATAAATGTTTGCAACTGAAGTGAAAAACAAGGAATTCATCAACAAAGATGCAAAGTGCTCACACAGTGAAAGTGAAAGCTGTTCAGTTGTGTCCGACTCTCTGTGACCCATGGACTGTACAGCCCGTGGAATTCTCCAGGCCAGAATACTGGAGTGGGTAGCCTTTCCCTTCTCCAGGGGATCTTCCCAACCCAGGGATCGAACCCAGGTCTCCTGCATTGCAGGCAGATTCTTTACCAGCTGAGCCACAAGGGAAGCCCCCCACAGCTTATGATCAAAAAAACAATCAACCCAGTAGAAAAACTGGCAAAAATCTAAATGGACATTTCTCCAAAGAAGGCACCCAGATGTCCATAAAGCACATAAAAAGATGCTCAGGACCACTCTTACAGAAATGCCAATCAAACTGCAACCAGGTAGCACTGACACCCCTCAGAAGAGCCATCCTCCAAAAGATCTACAAGGATGAAATGCTACAGAGGGCAAGGAAAACAGGGAATCCTCCTACACTGTGGGCGGGGATGGAAATGGGTGGGTGCAGCCACAGAAGAAAACAGTATGGAGATTCCTTGAACACTAACCATGCACTTACCGCATGGTCCGCAAGCCCACTCCTGGTCTTAGATCGGTAGAAAGTCAAAACTGAAAACCATGGTTGCACCCCTATTTTCAGGGCAGCATTATTGACAATATCCAAGACAGAGCATAAACCAAAGCGTCCATCAATAGAGAAATAACGAGGAAACTGTCCATCAAAACACGGCAGTACACTCAGCCATCAAAACGAATGAAAAAAAAATTTTTAGGAGCATGGATGGGCCGAGAGATTTATCATACTGAGTGAAGCCAGTCAGAGAGGGAAAGCAAAGGATGACATACAGGGAGAATCTATAAATTCCTCACGTGAACTAATTCATAAACTGAGACAGACTCACAGACGTAGAAACACGAGTTTACGATTTTTTTTTAAGTTTGGGGAAGGGAAACAATAAGAGATTGGGGCTTACAGATACACACTACTTACTGTCAGATAGATAATTGAAATGGACCTACTGAATAGCACGGGGAAGTCTACTGAACACTCTCAAAGAACCTGTATGGGAAAAGACCCCGAGAAAGAATAGAACAGATGTACCTCTGTGTATAACTGAACCAAGTTCCTGTCAACCTAAAATAAACACAACAGAAATCAACTCTACTTCAATAGAAAAGAAAAGTTAACCATAGTAAATAAATACATAATTGTGCAGCATAAGGACTGCAAGGAGATCCAACCAGTCCATTCTGAAGGAGATCAGCCCTGGGATTTCTTTGGAAGGAATGATGCTAAAGCTGAAACTCCAGTACTTTGGCCACCTCATGCAAAGAGTTGACTCATTGGAAAAGACTCTGATGCTGGGAGGGATTGGGGGCAGGAGGAGAAGGGGACGACCGAGGATGAGATGGCTGGATGGCATCACCAACTCGATGGACGTGAGTTTGAGTGAACTCCGGGAGTTGGTGATGGACAGGGAGGCCTGGCGTGCTGCGATTCATGGGGTCGCAAAGAGTCGGACACGACTGAGCGACTGAAATGAACTGAAGGAATATAGACACAAAAGTTTGTCCTTTCCTCCTCCTTGAGAATTCCAGACCCCTCTCTCCTTGGGGACCCCCGGACTTCTTATCAACCTGCCTAGGAACTGACTGTCTCACTCTTGAGTGAAGTCTATGGCCACATCCTGGAATGTCAGCCGTCCCTGAAATACAAAGGACATATGCCATGTGACTGTGGGAAGACTTCCTAATGTGATCCAGGATGAAAACAGCACGTACAGAGAACTAGTTTTTCAATGAGAAGAGTGTCTGATGTTATACAATAATATACTTTTTATATAGTAATATGCTCTACCACATTTCTAACCTGAAGAAAACAGGATGACAGATGATCCACAAAGCCACTTGGCTTCCCTGGTGGCTCAGATGGTAAAGAATATGTCTGCAATGCGGGTGACCTGGATTCGATCCCTAGGTTGGGAAGATCCCCTGGAGAAGAGAATGGCAACCCACTCCAGTTTTCTTGCCTGGGGAATCTTATGGAGAGAGGAACCTGGCAGGCTATAGTCCACAGGGTCAGAAAGAGTGGGACGTGACTGAACGACTATGATTCATTCATTCATGCATCTGGGAGAAAAATTATTAATGTGATCAACAGAGGCATATTTTCTTTTAAGGGTTTTCCTTGTGTTCCTCAGGATAAATATCAATCAAAGCAGGAATATTTTTAAAAAGCACATTGTGATTCAAGAGTTCTAGGGTGGGGCCACAGTTTTCCATCTTGAACAAGCTTAGTTTTCACTAAATGTCTGGTTGATAAATGGCCATTGTGAATAGCACAGAGGTAAAAGAGCCATGGCAAATAGCCATGGCATCCAGTCCCATCACTTCATGGCAAATAGATGGGGGAACAGTGGAAACAGTGAGAGACTGTATTGTTTTGGGCTCCAAAATCACTGCAGATGGTGACTGCAGCCATGAAATTAAAAGACGCTTGCTCCTTGAAAGAAAAACTATGACCAACCTAGACAGCGTATTAAAAAGCAGAGACATTACTTTGCTGACAGAATTCCATCTAGTCAAAGCTATGGTTTTTCCACTAGTCATGTATGGATGTGAGAACTGGACTATAAAGAAAGCTGAGCACCAAAGAATTGATGCTTTTCAACTGTGGTGTTGGAGAAGACTCTTGAGAGTCCCTTGAACTGCAAGAAGATCCAACCAGTCCATCCTAAAGGAAATCAGTCCTGAATATCCATTGGAAGGACTGATGCTGAAGCCGAAACTCCAATACTTTGGCCACCTGATGCAAAGAACTGACTCACTGGAAAAGACCCTGATGCTGGGAAAGATTGAGGGCGGGAGAAGGGGACGACAAAGGTTGAGATGGTTGGATAGTGTCACGGACTCAGTGGATACGAGGCTGAGTAAGCTCTGGGAGTTGGTGATTGTCAGATGTCCTGCAGCCCATGGGGTCGCAAAGAGTCGGACACAACTGAGCGACTGAACTGAACTGAAAAGAGCCAGGTACAAATTCATAGTTATTACTGAACTTTATGCACTTTACAGATTTTACAGGTTTACTAGATTAGTAAGCAGAGAAAACAATCCTTTTGACTATTTCTGAACTATATAACTTTCTAACAGTTTTTTAATTTTTAATCTTGAATGAGCCACATAAATAATTTTAGACAAAAAATATTGCTGTTCAAAATTGTTTGGAACATTTGATCAAATATTCAGAAAATGGTAGAGCTTGGGATTGACTTCAATGGGTCTGAACTCGATTTATATAAAAAGAATTAAGTCAACACAGAGACCTGACTGAGCGACTGAACTGAACTGAACGAAGAGACCACTCTAATGGATTTTTACCAGTTGAGGTAACTGGCAAAAATATAAAAAACAGAAAAAATGTCATATACTGTTAACATTTTCACGCACACAAACATACACCAGTTGGGAGACAAATTATTCATGTTTATAAAATCAGGAATAGATTTCTGTGCTTAAATCTTATAATTTATTTGTGGCAATATTCTGTATTTTTTAAATACATTAGGGTGCAAAAACACATAATGACATAACTTAGAGCTCTTGGTTCTGAATCTTTTATTCCTTTGAAAATCTCTATCATTTTTGTTGAATTAAATTTTAGATTTAACAGTTAAACATACATAAATAATAACATTTTTGTAAATATTGTAGAAAATAGAAAGAGGTGATAAGAATTCTGTCTGGAAAATGAGTGCAGAGTATATTACTAAGAGAAATGATCAGACCTGGGCTTGAGTGATGAAAACCTCCATTCCCAAAATTGCAACAACCTTACTAAACACAGGTGAGTGTTCATTTTCCAAAGCAAATGGAACTAAGAAGGCACACTTTGCTACATTAATTTTGGTAGTTTATACACGTCACCAAGTCTTTCAAAAATCCTTATTAAAGTAAAAAAGCAGGAACATCACACTTGCAATATCACAGAAGCACCTGAACCAGGGAACGTGAGGTGTAGTGGGATAAATGTTAGCAGTGATCTGAATCCTGAAAAATATCAGTTTTATACAAAATTCACTTCTTATATAACTTCCATGTTCTGTATCCTAAGACTACACTTAAGAGTGAGTCCTTCCTACCAATATAGAGAAGGGTCTCTCATACTTTTCTCCTTCTTTTCCCCAAACTTCCTGTGGAATTCTGGACCACTAAGGTAATTCTATTCATAAGGACAATTTCTTAATGCTGTTCTAAATGTCTGAAGTTGCATATATATGTAAATTCATCATTAATTTCCCCTACTTCTCTAAGATCCCAAGACTGAACCACATGCTAATGGGAATCTCAGAACCTAGGCCTCCCCTTGTTGATCTCTCACAAAGGGAATATTTTCAGCAGTTGAAAGGCACTCATTCAGGTTGAGAATTTTTCATGCTTTATCGGAGAAGGCAATGGCACCCCACTCCAGTACTCCTGCCTGGACAATCCCGTGGATGGAGGAGCCTGGGAGGCTGTGGTCCATGGGGTCGCTGAGGGTCGGACACGACTGAGCGACTTTACTTTCACTTTTCACTTTCATGCATTGGAGAAGGAAATGGCAACCCACTCCAGTGTTCTTGCCTGGAGAATCCCAGGGACGGGGCAGCCTGGTGGGCTGCCGTCTATGGGGTCACACAGAGTCGGACACGACTGAAGTGACTTAGCAGCAGCAGCATAGAAAGCCAGGATACAGACAAGGGAGACAAGGTTCTGGGACACAAGGTGGAAGTGACCTAAAGAGCCGGTCCTCACTCTAAGAAAAGGAAAAAAGAAGAAGTTGATAACAAACACCCCAGGCAGAAACTTAGAGGCAGAGAACTAAAGGTTTGCAGGTTCCCTCAGTTCAAGCATTTTAGGGAAAAAGCAGACACAGCCCCAGACCCAGGACAGAACATGTACCTGAGAAGCTGCCCTTTGGTCCTCTTCTTCCTCCTGCTGTGTCTTCTCTGAGGATGTTATGTAGCAAACACACCTCTGCATCTTGGAAAAATACCTTCAAAGGCACAGCTCTTTAACCTGCAACCACCACAACTACAGAGGACCTTGAAAAGCTGAAAAAGACCCACTTCTCCTGTGCTGTCTCAGGAGAGATTCAGGAACAATCTCTTCCTACTTGGAGACCAGACTGTGAACTTATTTCTTGATTGTTCTCAGAGAGAACTCCTAACCCTCTGCTCACACAGACCATGTGAGCTGACTTCCCTGGTCCAAATCCAGCTAGACCAACGCTGCTGCCTCTCCTCAGACTGAAGCTAGGCCTCAGCTCTCACAGATGGACCAGCAGCCACGTCCTTAACCCGCGCCATCCCTTAGAAGCCCCTGGAGCACTTCCTACACACCACACTGATGCTCCCACAGGACCAAGAGAGAACTCTGTGGGGAGGTTATCGCTTAACACTGGTCATGTGATCTTGATAGGAAACCAGGTTGAAACCACTTAAAGATTCTTTCTGAACCATTTCAGTGAATATGAATCCCTTGAGGTCAGGTCCCCACTCTAAGAAGTTATAAATCTGGAGGTCTGAAGAGGGGCCATGAAATGAGTCTTCAGCAAGTTCCCTGTTTATTTTGATGCTTCTCCCCCAAGACCCACACTCAGGAGCCCTGAGTTTCAGCCCTCACACTCAGCACACCTGAGACCTCTCAGGAGAGGTTCTAGGGCAGGAATTTTTAGGTCAAGGTTAGGACCAAGCAGAAAAAGCTCCAGTATTTGAGGTTCAGGCCTTTATAAGAGACTTTGGGTGAAGTGCTGTGGGCTCCCCAGGCTGAGCGTGGATGGGTCCATTCAAACCAAGAGCAGCAGGAATCTGGTGAGCTCTGAGGGTGTCACTGAAGGGGGGGCCTGTGCAGTAGACCCTGGGGTTCAGCAAGGCTGCTGATCTCTAGGTGGGTGGTCATCTAGTGCAGGTGCTCACAGGACTGGCTGGTGTGAGCTCAAGGACCTGCAGGCTGCCTGCTCCCCAGACAGACACTGAGGCAGCAACAGCACAGAGCAGTCAGGGAGGCTCTCAACAATACTCTGTATAATCCTTATTAGAATCATCACAATGTCCCAGAAGTTACAGAGAGGGGGGAAAAGTACAATGGAGAAATGATGGGAAATATCCAAATATTTGAGGCTTAAAGGCAGTATGGAAACTAATTGTTACAGATATCATCCCTCTGTGCTAACAAAGAGTTTATTGTTAGGTATTCTTCCCTTCAACCTTAAATCGGTAGGTTGACACTTCATTCCACACCAACTTCCTCACAAGAAACCATCCAGTTTTATTAACATGTAATATCACACAGTCAGAATCAAACCTTTTCCAACCCACTGTGTAACTGAATAAAATACAGATTACAAGCATAAACAACAATATTTATTCCTCTGATACAATGATCTGAGAATGGTGATTTCTACCGTTACAAAATGGAGGCTAATCGTTTATGAAACAAGACATACACTAATTACATGACTTTTCTGGGAGGGGTTTCCATACATTTCTAGGGTATCAGAGATGTCTTTATTTGAAACATGTCAACTAATATTCATGACTTCTGTTGATATTATAAAGATACATCAAGATTTCAGTGAACTGTCATTGTATTTTCCTTAAAAAGCAAGTGACATAACTATTGAAAATGTACATCGTACTTTAATATGTGGAATTACTCCCTGAACACTTACCTCATGGTGACCTATAGGGATATTTGACATGAATGACTAACACCTCCATTTAGATGTACATGTTACATTAGTGTGTCCTTAATCTTCTAATGGAGAATAAATAGAAATGATTTCTCACTAGGATAGAAGGCCTTGTCTTATCTTTGAGGTAGCAACCATCAAAACCATAACTTTGCATACACACTAGAAATGAAGCATAGCAGCATGGAGTAATTTGAGAGTTGAATAACATTTATTTTGGTTTTCAAATAATCACAAACAAAGATATATTGCTAATAATTGTACATTTCTAAATACCAACCCGTCCTTGTGATCCATAATAACATATCAGTTTTCTATCTGTTTTAACTATGGATTACTGTCTACAATACTTCTCCTGAAGAGGAACTTCAAAAAACAGGATTGATGAAATGCTTTCTATTGTGCAGGCTTCCCTAATGACTCAGTTGGTAAAGATCCACCTCCCACTCCAGTATTCTGGCCTGGAGAATTCCATGCACAGTCCATGGGGTTGCAAAGAGTTGGACACGACTGAAAGACTTTCACTTTTTCTAGTGTGCAATTTCTGGTATTTATGTAATTTAATTTTCATTAAATACTTTTCTACATTTTTTCATGCCATTCCTTATGTTTCTTAAATAAATGGTCTTGTATTTTCTCAAGTGTATGTTTAGGACAAACCTCTTCCATCACTTATTTTATTACTAGGGTTTCTCTCCAGTACATGCTGTCTGATGTCTAATATGGTGAGAGCTCTGATTAAAGCTGTTGCCACGTTCCTTACATTCATAAGGTTTTTCCTCCAATATGAATTCTCTGATGTTGAGTAAGATGTGAGTGCTTGATAAAGGCTTTTCCACATTCTTTACATTTGTAAGGTTTCTCTCCAGTATGAATTCTCTGGCGTTGAATAAGACTTGAGTGGTGACAGAAGGCTTTTCCGCATTCTGTACATTTATAAGGTTCTCTCCAGTATGAATTCTCTGATGGTAAGTAAGACCTGAGTGCTTGCTAAAGTCTTTGCCACAATCTTTACATTTATAAGGCCTCTCCCCAGTATGAATTCGCTGGTGTTGAGTAAGAGTTGAGTTCTGACTAAAGGATTTCCCGCATTCTGTACATTTATACTGTTTCTCTCCAGTATGAATTCTCTGATGGTAAGTAAGACCTGAGCACTGGTTAAATTCTTTGCCACAATCCTTACATTTATAAGGCTTCTCTCCAGTATGAATTCGTTGATGTTTAGCAAGAGTTGAGTAGTGACTGAAGGCTTTTCAGCATTCTTTACATTTATAAGATTTCTCTCCAGTATGGATTACTTGATGTTTAGTAAGATATGAGCGTTGTCTAAATGCTTTGCCACAATCCTTACATTTATAAGGCTTCTCTCCAGTATGAATTCTCTGATGGTAAGAAAGACCTGAGCACTGGTTAAATGCTTTGCCACAATCCTTACATTTATAAGGCTTCTCTCCAGTATGAATTCTCTGGTGTTGAGTAAGATTTGACTTCTGATTAAAGGCTTTGCCACACTTTGTACATTTGTATGATTTCTGCTGCATATGAGTTATCTGATGTTGAGTAAGACGTAAGCTACAAGGAAACACCTTGCCACATTCTTTACATGTGTTTGGTTTCTCCCCTGCATGAACTCACTGATGCACACTGAAATGTGAACACCTAAACATGGCTTTGCCACCTTCCTTACCTTTGTAAGGTTTCTGCTCTGTATGGATTCGCTGATGTTGAGTAAGATTTGAGTTCTGATTAAAGGCTTTGCCACACTTTGTACATTTATAAGGCTTCTCCCCAGTGTGAATTCGCTGATGTCGACTAAGATGTGAGCAAGACATAAATGCTTTTCCACATTCCTTACATTCGTAAGGTTTCTTGCCAGTGTGGATTTGCCGATCTTGACCAAGCTTTGAATTCTGATTAGAGGTGTTGCCACACTCTGTACATTTGAAAGGTTTCCATCCTGAATGAATTTTCCTTTGTCTACTTAGACTGGATGAGTTAGTAAAGGCTTTCTCACATTTCTTACACTTGTAACTTTTCTGTGGATTCTGAATACTCTGCTGTTGAGTGAGATTTGAAGACTGATTAGAAACATCACCATATTCACAATTATAAGTCTTCTCTCCAGTATGTGTACTCTCATTTAGTGGAAGACCTGATATTTGATACAAGATATTCCTACATGTACTATTTTTAGAATCTTTGTCTGAAGATTGAGGTCCCTGATGTTTCATAGGGTTAGAGTCTTGTTCAGTTTTATACCCAGTTTCATTGCATGAGTGGTTTCTCACTCCATCGTAAATATGCTTGTAATTATTGGGGGTAGAGCTCTTACTTAAGGCGTGACTCGTGTTATTACACGTGAGAAGTTGTTCCGTATTAACCGTATCATGATGTGTATTGAACAATGATGGTGGGATTAACTCTCTTCCATTATAATCAACATGACACATTTTGGAACAGAGAGAAACTGTCTGTTGGTGGAAGAATAATGACCCCTTGCTCACAGATCCCTCAAACTGATTATATTGTGAGTTTTCCCCATCATTTTTAAATTTCTGGTTTTCAGATGTGCTTGAATGTATGTGTAATCGAAGCCCGTGTTCAGAGTAGTTTGAATGAGTATTTGCAGTAGAGACTGGATGACTTTCCAGATTTTCCACATTTCCCTTCAGAGAATGTGTACGTTTCAAAAAATGATTGAAGCCTTTGCTTGAAGAGATACACTTCTCTGCAGATGTTGATAACGGAAACGGGTGTTTTCCACAATTTGACTCCCATTGCTCATTTCTTTTGGCAGTAATGTCCGCATTGTGTGAAACTATCTCAGTTTCTTTATGTCCATATGAACATCTTCTAGATCTTTCACATATCCCCGTATATTCCTGGTCTTTCATTAAATGTTCGTTTCCAAGGTGAGCTCTTTGATAAATTCCTAGGTTTGCTTTTTGGATTAAATTTTCTAACCTTGGATTCTTGGACATCAAACCACGGGTGTTGTGAGAAGACACAGCTGAAAGATACCAAATAAAGTTTTCTTATCTACTATTCTTATCTACTGGGGCTGGTGCGAGCTCAGTTGGGACAGAAGGCGAGCCTTCTCTGTGGGAAGAGAACATGGCAACAGTCTGTGGCAGCAGGACAGACTGAGACCTGTACACAGGGTACTGACCCCAGCCCTGCCCACCCAGTCTGAGAGGGTGTCCACCAGTGCAGACAAGGGCTGGGTGCTGGAATGTGGGGTCTGGAGAGCAGACCCAGGCAGAGGACTGCTGTGGGCGGTGAGGAAACGTCCTGAGGGGATGGGACAGAGGGAGGAGTTCTATAAACAGGAACGCTTGTGGAGGAAGCCTGAACCACCATAGCACAGAGCGCCATTGTTGAGTGATGCCCAAAGGGAAGACCCACCATTGCAGCCCCTCTCCCCCTGTGCTGGCCCCTCCTCCCCCAGCACTAGGAAGGGCCACCACCCCAGTGGGCTCTATTGAGCTCCAGCCACAGCCTCCCCCCATGCACCTCCTCCACCATCAGCAGACTCCTGTGCTCTGGGGCAGCCTCTGGAGCAGACACCTGTGGGTGGGCCACACACACAGAAGGAGCTGAAAGCTCAGCTGAGCCCCAGGGTTAAAGGAAGAAAAACTGAAGTCTCTCCTCACGGTTACACAAACCATGCTTTTATACCTGCAATTGGCTTTGTCAACTCAGCCCCTATAGAGCATCTGAATGGACAACCAGGGCTCCCCCAGTCACGGGAGTGCAGCTTTAGCAGCTGTAGACTTTGTGGGGTTGTATACTAGGGGGTGGGGCCAGGCCAGAGTCTGAGCTGCCCCCATAGCACCACAGTGGGTCCAGCTCCATGAGTGCAATTCTGGGACCTGAGTTCACTGGATCTATGCTGGTGTTCCAGTGAAAACAACATCTGAGAGACACCAGAGCAATGTGCCAGCATGCCCATGGTTGAGGGGGAGCCAAGAGCAGTGCCAACATGGGGTCACAGGAGACTCACAGCACGTGAGCACACCCCAAGGTGAACATCCCCAGAGAAGCAATCCTTGGTGGCTTCTCTCCCAGTGGGCGTGCTCCAATCTTAGCTGCCTTGACCACAGATCAGAATCACAGTGAAGAAACAGATCTGGGGGCTCGACTCCACCAACCAGGGAGCAGATCCCACCACAGACAGGGCAGTGACAGCCACAGAGCCAAGGGGAAGCTCCCCTCAATATCCAGGGGAGGCTCGGGTCACAATAACAGCAATCAAAGCCCAGATCAAGGGGTTAATGGTCCAAGCCTGTGGACCAACCTCACCTGCCAGGGGGAAGACAACAGAGCAAGAGGAGCTAGGATCCGGCAGCCTGCAGAACAGACCACAAACCCAGAAAATGTGACAAAATGAGAGGACAAAGAAGTATGGTGTACAGGAAGGAGCAAGACAAAAAGCTACAAGAACCACTAAATGAAGAAGAGACAGGCGGTCTAATGATTACTTTTTGACTTACGTCATCTTGAATGCAGATGCCCCTAGGTGCCCTCTAATTCTTTAGCCCACTTCTTACTTTAGCATGTTCTAGTAGATGTTTCCATCTAAAAATCATAAACCATACTGACGTAGGTCTAATCAGAAAGTGAGGACATATAGGACAAAGTCTGGGGAAGCTGATAACAAGATTAATTAAATAAAGTAGTTGTTCTTGAGAAATTAAGAAATGAGACTTTAAAAATATGGTGGGAACACAGGGAATGCTATCAATGCTCTGTGGAGATCTAATTGGGAAGGAAATCTAAAAAAGAGTAGATATCTATACGTTAAATGGATTCTCTTTGCTGTACAACATTGTAAACCTGTTAGACTCCAATAAGAACATTTTAAAAACAGTATATTATCTAAAAATTGTAATAGTTTGAAACCATTAAAAATATGGTGGAAAATGTTTTAAGCTCTTATGCCAATTTATTTGAAAATTCTTTGAGTTAATTGAATATATTTAAGTCTTTTAGCATTGAGGAATTGGGGCAAATACACTTACTATTTCATATGAGTTCATATGAAGAAAACAGAAACTTTGAAGTAATCCTGAGATATGCATTCTTTCTCTTTAGGGAGGTTTTGGTTTATACAGTGAAGAAATTACTTGAATTTAAAAGTTATAAGATCATATTTGTAGCTTCCAGTGTTTTAGAAATTATAAGTCAGAAAAAAAAACAAAAAACAAAAACAACCCACTGTCCCCAGTATTCCTAGAACTGTGGCAGTATGTCTACAATTCCACTCACATACTGCCACCTAGAGGTAGAAACAAACTTTAATAGGAGCGTCTTAGAGTTTTTCAGAGAAGTGCCATTTTCCTAGGACCCCCAAGAAATGGAATAGTAACAGATTCATTCAGGTTGTCACAGGCCAAGAGCATTTCAGTTCTCACTGCGATTGAGAAAAGTAATCACTGGACATGAATTCAGGAATGATTTAAGAGACAGAATGGGGCAGGTGATATCTGCCTATGACAGCAACAGAGCAACAGAAAGAAACCCAGACTTCTCTAAAATCATTTCCACTGAAGCAGATCTTCCCAAACCACATGACAAAAGATGAATTCCTCACTGATCCTGGGACCTGTCGTTGAGTCATCGGCTCCATCCATTCACACCTACCTGTGTATATGGCTGGTGACTCCAGTCTCCTTACATCCCAGGGATTCTTCATTTGCTCCAGAAAGGTGACCAGGTCCAGCTTAGAGACCACAAGACCTGCTATCAGGAAAAGGAGTATTTGTTTTGCTAGAGATTCATCAGTTTCCAATCTAATATGTATTCAAGTGAGAAGAGAAGGCACATGTGCTAAGTCGCTCCACTCATGTCTGACTCTTTGCCACCCTATGGACTGTAGCCTGCCAGGCTCCTCTGTCCATGGGATTCTCCAGACAAAAATACCGGAGTGGGTTGCCACGTCCTCCTCCAGGAGTTCTTCCCAACCCAGGAATCGAACCCACTTCTTTTACGTCTCCTGCATTGGCAGGCAGGTTCTTTACCACTAGTGCCATCTGGGAAGCCCAGAGAAGGCGTGGTAGAATGTCAATACAGCCCAGAAATAAAGTATTTGGGGACATCATTTCCTAGGCTGTATTAACATGCCCTGGTGGCTCAGCTGGAAAAGAAGCCACCTGCAATGTGGGAGACCTGTGTTTGATGCCTGGGTTGGGAAGATCCTCTGGAGAAGGGAACGGCTACCCATCCCAGTATTATGGCCTGGAAAATTCCATAGACTATTTCATGGGGTCGCAAAGAGTCGAACATGACTCTAATCATGACTCTAATCTTGCTCATTACATTATTAACATTCTAGAGAAGGCATGGTTGAATGTTAATATAGCCCAGAAAATTATATCCCCAAATACTTTATCAAAAGCACTTTTATAACTAACAAATACATAAAGAAAAGATCTTGAGATTCTAGTCAAGTACTACTAAGGCCAAAGTAAGTAATAGTAGAAATCTGATTTCTAAAGGAGAATGGCACCCTTTTATACCACAAAACCTACAGAATTACCACTAACCTAGAAGGAGGAGGCAGATTACATCAAGGAAAAGTTAGAATCATAATCAATCATCATGAAGTCTTCTTTCTCAACTCATAAATAATCCATTTTTCCCATAGAAAGCAAGGATCTGAAACTATTATAAGAAGCAGAACATTCTAGGAAACATTCTAGAAATGCAGGAACCAAAACCTTGTGGGTAGATAAGGGATTCTGGAAGGCAGTTATCCTCACCCAAGGAGGCCAGGTTCCTGTAGTTCTCTAACATCACATCCCTGTACAATTCCCGCTGATCGAGGTCCAGGCATTCCCACTCCTCCTGGGTGAAGTCTATGGCCACATCCTGGAATATCAGCCGTTCCTGAAATACAAAGTACAGATGCCTTGTGGCCATGGGAAGACTTCCTAATGTGACCCAAGATGAAACCAACAAGAGAAATGGTTTTGATTTAGGAGAATGTCTGGTGTTACAGCAGCAGCAGCTGGTGTTACACATGAATATAATTTGTACACAGTAATATTTTCTACCACATTTTTAACCCCAAGAAAAGAGGATGAGATACGATCCATCAACCACTACAGAAATTATTCTGATTTGGAAGACAAATTATACAATAATCAGATCAACATTGGCATATTTATTTTTGAGTGCTGTACTCAGTTAACAGAGGATAAACTGTCTATCAAAAGAAACAGGAAATATTTTTTAAAAGCACTTCCTGATCCAAGTGTTCTGGAGTGGACTCAGTGTGCCACATTTTTAACAAGCTTATTTGAACTAGTAATGTTGAAAATTCTGCTCCATGAGTGACAATGTCTGAACAGCAACGAAGTAGAATAGTAAGGAAAGAATTCATATTTAACTTTGAACTTTAAGTGCTTTACAAATTTTACAGATCTGATAGGATAGTAACCTTGGCGACAACAATCATTTTAACCATCTGGTATATGCTATATATCTTTCTGACAGTTTTTCAGAATCTTGAACAGAAATAATTTAAAATCAATAATGTTGCTGTAGCATCTTTTGGCAAATATTTAACAAACATTCTTTAAACGACAGGTTAAGGGAAGGGGGAGCCTGCTGGACTGCCGTCTATGGGGTCGCACAGAGTTGGACACGACTGGAGCGACTTAGCAGCAGCAGCAGCAGCAACTTTTACTTCAGTTTATGACTCTAGACTTTAATAAAACACAGACAAATGCACAGAGCTAACTCTAATGAAAGTTTATAGAAATTTCTGTATTTGTAAATAATACTAAAAACAAGAAAAGTGTTAGTCACTCAGTCGTGTCCTACTCTTTGCAACCCCAGGGACTGTAGCCTGCCAGGCTTCTCTGTCCATGGGATTCTCAAGGCACGAATACTGGAGTGGGTAGCTATTCCCTGCTTCAGGGAATCTTCAAAAAAGAAAAAAATCAATCCAATGATGTTAACATGTTCATGCATACAGACATACACTAAAATGGGACTATATACTTATTAATTAGTAAGAGAAAAATTGTCATGTCAATAAAATCAGGATAATTTTTAACTGATTGAAAATGTACATAAATATTTGAGGATGATATTATTTTAATGTTTTAAAATAGACTAGGGTACAGACATACACAATGATAAAAAAAATAGACAGCTCTGGTTGTGAATTTTTTAATTTCCTCAAAAATCTACCATTTGCATGGAACTATATTTTAAAATTTAACACAGTTGAACATAGAATAGCACTAATATGATTCTTATAAACATTTTGGAAAATACAGAAATGTGATGAGACTTATCTGTGATGTGAGTGTGGAGTGTACTGGAAATGATCAGACCTGGGCTTGAATGATGAAAATCCACACTCCCAAATCCCAGCATCTCTACTAAACACACATGAGTGTTGTCAACTACAAATCGGCACTTGCCAAGAGCATTGCTGGGGACTCAACAAGGGCGTTCGCCATCTGCCTCTGGGGAGAATGAACCCTATGGTGCTGCAACTGTTGACTTCAATCCCCTCGAGGGAGTTCAGGGTGGACTGAGGCACTCTGCTCCAGGAAAATCTGGTGGGACAGGTCTTTAGAGAGTTAGGTATTTTCAGGAACTGCTTTCATGATCCCAATCCTTGTATCTCTTCATATCTAGAAAAGCACTAAACCACTAAATGATGACTTCAGTTCCTCACGACCCGTGGCAGAAAACGTTTTGTAAAGTAAGTGCTTGATTGCACTGAACTCCCCCTTCACCAAAATCAGACTGACCTTCCCCCACTGTCTCTTTGGAGCAGTTTCTGAGTTATCTGAGGTGCTGTCTCCTGGGCTGCTGTCCTCATTTTGCCCCAAATAAAACTTAATTCACATCTCTCAAATTGTGCATCTGTTTTAGCTGACAGTGTTCATTTTTCAAAGCAAAGAGCAACTAAGAAGATACGGCATTTCCTCTTTAACTGTGATAGGCATATCCATCACTTTTTCTTTCCAAGAGCCTTGTTCAAGACACACAAAAAATAAATTTCATAGTGTGGAAATCTCACAGAAGCACCTGGACCAGTGAACATCAGAGGTCACGGGGTAAGAGTACATGGAAAAATGCATTATCACTGCCAGATATTTGGGCAATATTAGGAATACCATGATCTCAATCTATCATGAAAAATGTCAGTTTTCTGCAAATTCCACCTCCTATATACCTCCCATGATCTGTAGCTTAATAGTCCATTGAATTAGTATATTTTTCTTATCGGTATAGAGGATTGTCTCTGCTACTTTAACTTCTGAAAAATTCTGGAATGCTGAGTTCATTCTATTAACAAGGGTATTTTCTTACTCCTGTTCTAGAGAGCTGAATTGCATCCACATGTAAATTCATCACGGCATTTCCCCAACTTCCTTAAGATCCCAACACCAGACCACATCCCAATGGGAATCTCTGGTACCAGTGCCTCCCTGTGTTGATCGCTCACAAAGGGAATGTATTCAACATTGAAAGTCACTATTTCACGTTGAGAATTCATCATGCTCTATAGAAAGCCAGGATACAAACAATGGAGAAAAGGCTCTGGAACACGAGGGAGACGAAACCTGAAGAGCTGGTTTTCACTATTAAAAAAAGGCGAGGGGGATAAGATGATAACAAGCACTCCAGGCAGAAAAATTAGAAGCAGAGAACTAAAGGTTTGCAGATTCTCAGTTCAGGCATTTCAGGAGGAAAAGCAGACACAGCCCCAGACCCAGGACAGGACAATTACCTGAGAAGCTGCCATTTCCTCCTCTTCTTCCTCCTGCTCTGCGTCTTCTGTGGGGATGTTACGTCTCAAACTCACATCTGCATGTTGAGAAAATACCTTCAAAGGCATCCATATAGCCGTTTAACCTGCAACTGCTGCAGTGAAAAAGAAGAAAGGGTTTTCTTGTTTCTCTCACCCTTTTCTGAGCTCTTTTCTGACTTTCTGTGTTCCTGAGCTGTAGTGGGTAATCAAGACTAACCTGATATGCTAATCACATCCCGGTGCTCCACTCTATTTGCAGATCTTCCCAGATAGTTCCTGTCCTTCCTTTTTGCATTACAGAGAGCAGGCCGCAGAACAATTCACAAGAGACAAAGGACCCTACTTCTTGGCTACCTGACCCAGCCTATGAGGGTTTTGAAGAAATGCAAGAGGAAGACCCCATTCAGGAGCCCTGAGGGAAACCTCACATTTGGCACAACTGAGACCACAGGAAGGGAGGATTTAGGGGGAACTTCCAGAAGCAAAGGTCAACCTGATTCCCTGGGGAGGGGCTCTTTCTAGGCTGGGTGTGGTGGTCCATAACCTGTGCCTGTGTCCTTGGGGGAGGGGAGGGGAGCGGTGAGTGTTTGGTGGGAATCACCTGGGGGTCTTGGGTTCCTGCCAGGCTTTACTTGCAGAATTCTTCCCACAGATCTCCCTTAGTTTTTTTACCCCCCTCTGCAGCCTGGGGACACAGGTTTTCACAAAATGATTTGCATTGTGACCACCTCTCTGCAGGTGTGGCACCTCCAACTTCAGAGACCAGGAGCCTAGAGGTGTTTCCATCAAGGCTTTCTTTGAAAATAAACCAGAGGCAGCCGGAGGCCTGGCGAGCTGCAGTCCATGGGGTCGCAAAAGGTGGGACAGGACTGAGCAGCTGAACTGAACTGAACTGAGCAGGACACGCTAGGTTAACAGTGTGTGTGGGCAGAGACAAATGCCTTTGAAAATGATGCCCTAAATGCTATCTGATGACCAACCAAGGAAATAATGATCGGTGTTGTCATAAGTTACATTACACATGAATTTAGACGTGAGAACGTTGTTGTTCTACTTCCTGTGTGTGTTTTTCTAGGTTTTATGAATCAATTGCTACAGTTTGTTGTCTGCTCCATTTAGAGAACTCTATTTTCTCACATCTTTAAAGTATAATGACTAAGGAAAAATTAAAGATAGAAGCATGTCCATCTTTCTAATATTATATATTCTAAAAAATATTCAGTGTGCATGCACCAGTACCAACTTGGTAGAAGATTTAGTTTCACAGCAGAATTGAGAATAAGGTATAGACGTTTCCCATATACCTCTTGTCCCAACACGTGGACAATTTCCCTACTTACCTTTCCCCACCAGAGTGAGCATTTGTTACCACTGATGAATCTACATGGACGGTAAATAGATAAACTCTTTAGTTTACCCTTATGTTTCTCTTTTAGGGATGTGCACTCCATACCTCTGGTTAAATGTATAATAACATGTGTCCATCACAACAGTTTAACACAAATTATTTCAAGGTCCTGAAAGTTCTCTAGACTTAGGATATTCATAGTCCCTCCTTTGAAACCCATGGCAACCACAGACCTTTTTAATCTCTTCTATATTTCCTACTAGATTCCTAGGTGATTGAGTGGGAAGAAATCTGCCTGCTGATGCAGGACCTCCAGGTGATACTTGGGTCAGGAAGATCCCCTGGAGGAAGAAATGGAAACCCATTCCAGTAACCTTTCCTGGGAAATCTATGGAGAGAGGAGCCTGGCAGGCTACAGCCCCTGGGGTCACAAAGACTCAGACGCAACTGAGCACATATGGACATTTACCTATGCCAAAATGTCATCTTGTAAACTTCCTACTTTTTGTAGCATTTTTGAATGGGCTTCTTTCACTTAGTAAAATGCATGGAATGATTGTCCATGTATTTTATGCCTTGAAAGCTTAACATCCAAAAGCTTAAGAACTACCTCTGCGCCTATATTCCTGCTCAGTAAATAAGTTCATCAACACCATTTTTTTAGATTCCATAAATATCTGTGAAGACAATATTTGCACAAATATAGAGAACAGGTGTGTGGACATGGCAAGAGAAGAAGGGGACAAACTGAAAGAGCCCCACTGACACACATACATACACCACCATGGCTGAAATGCTGGAGAAGACTCTTGCGAGGCCCTTGGACTACACGGAGATCCAGCCGGTCCATCCTAAGGGAGATCAGTCCTGGGTGTTCATTGGAAGGACTGATGCTGAAGCTGAAACTCCAGTACTTTGGCCACCTGATGTGAAGAGCTGACTCATTTGAAAAGCCCCTGATGCTGGGAATGATTGAAGTGGGGAGAAGGGGACGACAGAGGATGAGATGGTTGGATGGCATCACCGACTCAATGGACATGAGTTTGACAAACTCTGCAAGTTGGTGATGGACAGGGAGGCCTGGCGTGCTGCAGTCCATGGGGTCGCAAAGACTTGGACTTGACTGAGCAAGTGAACTGAACTGAACTGATGGTTAAAACAGGTTAGCTAGTGGGAAGCTGCTGTATAACACAGGGAGCTCAGCTTGGTGCTCTATGCTGACCAGAAGGGTGAAATGGAGATCACAGGAGGGACGTTCAAGAGGGAGCAGATTTATGTATACTTACGGCTGCTTGATGATGTCCTACAGCAGACACTAACACAACATTGTAAAGCAATTATATGCCAATGAAAAGTATATATGCATCTCAAAAGGAAAAAAGGCTAAACAGACTGGCCACCCAGTGGTGGAGAATCCATCTGACAGTGCAGGGGCCATGGGCTGGATCCCTGGTCCAGGAATACTCCACATGCTTTGGGGCAACTAAGCCTGTGCGCCACAACTGGGTGGGGCAGCTTGCTCTTTTAGAGGGCAAGAGGCAAATGAAAGATGCTCACCAGCGGGAAACAATAGGAAATGCAAACAAAGCTACAATGGTGCATCACCTCATGCCAGTCAGAATAACAATTAGCAAAGAGCCCACTAATAGTATCATATTATAATTCTTAGCATGTTCTCCAGGCTGAAGAGGCCTGGAGATCAGGGAACCTCCTACATGGCTGGAGGGAATGTAAACTGGTGCGGTCACGCGGGAGGACAGTGTGGAAGTTCCTTAAAAAACGGAACCTCCTGACATTCAAGGAAATGAATTCCATGAACAGTAGACAAAACAGATTAATTGACAAACTGACAAGTTTTGCAGTTTTTAGTAAATCCTCTGCAATTCTAAAATGACCAGTTTGGATCTAGCATTTCTAAATTCTCGAAGTTAAATGTGTACGAATACACATACACTCACATATTCCTTCTTGGTTTTCTCACTGCTAACGCGTATACCTTTAGATATTTATATAGTGTAATTAAATGTGCACTATACAAATTATATTCTGTATATATCTTCAGATATTTATATATTGCATTCAAAGTATGCCAAGGCCATGAGAAAACAGTTCCTTTAAGCCTAGACAAGAAACATGTGCTAAGAACTATACAGGGTAAGATTTTATAAATCTTGGTTCAGAACTTTACTATCATGGCTTTTAATTATTCTTTTTGTGACTTTGTTAAATTTACATTTGCTTAAATGAGCCCTTGAAAAGCTTTAGCTAACAGAAGAACAAAAGACAATTGAAGCAGGTGAGTTTCTGACTCTAGGTCCTGAGAGAATTCACAGGAAGCCTTGAGGGCCCCTGAGGAAGGTCAAGGCTAGAACCAGGCAGAGAAAGCTCCAGTACTTGGGGTTCAGGCCTTTATAAAGGACCCTGGGTGAAGTGCTGTGGGCTCCCCAGGCTGAGCGTGGATGGGTCCATTCAAACCAAGAGGAGCAGGATTCTGGTGAGCTCTGAGGGTGTCATTGAAGGGGGGCCTGTGCAGTAGACCCTGGGGTTTGGCAAGACTGCTGATCTCAAAGAAGGGGGTCATCTAGTGAAGGTGCTCACAGGACTGGCTTGTGTGAGTTCAAGGACCTGCAGGCTGCCTTGTCCCCAGACAGACGCTGAGGCAGCAACAGCACGGAGCTGTCAGGGAGGCTCTCAACAGTACTCTGTATGGTCCTTCTTATTAGAACCATCACAATGTCTGAGTAGTTTCAAAATGGGAGAGGAGATACAACATAGAAATGGTGGGAAATATATGAACTTATGAGAGTTTCACGCCAGTAAGGGACTAATTTCTACAGATGCCATGCCCCTGTGCTACAGATAGTTTATTGTAACGTTATCTTTCCTGCAACCTTAAATAGGTGGGAGAGGTTCATGCTGGTGGTGCGTTCACCCTTCATTCATTCCACGTCAGCTGTAACACTAAAAAACCACTCACTTTTATTAATTAACATACATTAATTTTACACAGATGGAATAAAACCTTTTACAACTGTTGTTTGATCCTTGATTAAAAGACAGATTACAAGCTTCTAAAAACTTTCCTGTTTCTCTGATGAAATGATCTGTGAATGTGATTTATATCGTTTACAAAATGGAGGCTAATTTAGTAAATATGGATGGACATTTATTATACTAATATGACTTTTCCAGAAAGAGTTTTCTATACTCACATCAGGTAGCAGAGAAGGTGTCCTTGCTTCAAGCCTGCCAGGTAATATGCATGATTTCTCTATGTTGATGTTATAAAAATACCTTAGATTTTAATGAACAACCCTTGTTTTATGCTTAAAAAGCAAGTGACATAATTACTGAAAACTTAGAGCAAACTTCCGTCTTACTTTGAATTATTCCCTGAACACTTACATCATGGTGACAACACAGATGTTTGACATCAGTGACAAATACCTCCATTTAGAGGTTTGGTGTGCATATAACATTACTGTGTTCTTAATCTTATAAATTGGAGAATAAATATAAATGATTCCCACCTAATATAGAAGGGCTTCTCTTACAATTGAGGCAACAACCATCAGAAACAGAAGTTCATATATACAGTAGAAACAAATCACAGCATAGTAACTTGAGAGTTGAATTACATTCGTTTTGGTTCCTTAATGATCTCAAATAACATTAATATAAACAAGGATACATGAATAATAATTATACCTCTGCAAATATCCACCCCTTCATCTTGTGATCCATACTAACATATCAATTTTGTACGTGTTTTAATTATGGAATACTTGCTACAGTGTTTCTGTTTAGAGTAATTCAACAAAAGTGGTACTAATGAAATGCTTTCTAGTATGAATTCTCTGGCATTGATTTCCTTTTGCTGTTTGATTAAACACTTGTCTACATTTTTGTATTTCATTCATGTATCTTTCCAAAGTAAACACTCGTTTTTTCAAAATTGTATATTTAGGACCAAGCTTTTTTTATCACTGATTCATTTCTAGGGTTTCTCTGCAGTATGTATTCTCTGATGGTGAGTGAGGTGATGGCTGTGATGAAATCCTTTGCCACATTCCTTACATTTCTGAGATTTCCCTGCAGTATGAATTCTCTGATGTTGAGAAAGACCTGAACTCCGGGAAAAGGCTTTGCCACATTCTGTACATTTATAAGGTCTCTGCCCAGTATGGATTCGTTGATGCTGAGTAAGAAGTGAATAACGGGTAAAGGCTTTGCCACATTCTGTACATTTATAAGGTCTCTCCCCAGTATGGATTCGTTGATGCTGAGTAAGAAGTGAATAACAGGTAAAGGCTTTGCCACATTCTGTACATTTATAAGGTCTCTCCCCAGTATGGATTCGTTGATGTTGAGTAAGATGTGAACAACAGATAAAGGCTTTGCCACATTCTGTACATTTATAAGGTCTCTCCCCAGTATGGATTCGTTGATGCTCAGTAAGACTGAATAACAGTTAAAGGCTTTGCCACATTCTGTACATTTATAAGGTCTCTCCCCAGTATGGATTCGTTGATGCTGAGTAAGAACTGAATAACAGGTAAAGGCTTTGCCACATTCTGTACATTTATAAGGTCTCTCCCCAGTATGGATTCGTTGATGTTGAGTAAGATGTGAACAACAGATAAAGGCTTTGCCACATTCTTTACATTTGTATGGTTTCTCCCCAGTATGAGTTCGCTGATGTACAGTAAGACTCAGATGCCAGTTAAAGGCTTTGCCACATTCTGTACATTTATAAGGTCTCTCCCCAGTATGGATTCGTTGATGCTGAGTAAGAGGTGAATAACGGGTAAAGGCTTTGCCACAGTCTGTACATTTATAAAGTCTCTCCCCAGTATGGATTCGTTGATGGAAGATTTGAACAACAGATAAAGTTTGCACATTCTTTACATTTGTATGGTTTCTCCCCAGTATGAGTTCGCTGATGTACAGTAAGACTCAGATGCCAGTTAAAGGCTTTGCCACATTCTGTACATTTATAAGGTCTCTCCCCAGTATGAATTCGCTGATGTTGAGTAACATGTGAACAATAGATAAAGATTTTGCCACATTCTGTACATTTGTATGGTTTCTCCCCAGCATGGATTCGCTGATGTTCAGTTAAATATGAACTCTGATTAAAGGCTTTGCCGCATGCTGTACATTTGAAACATTTCCTTCCTGTATGAATTTTCCTATGTCTACTTAGATTTGGTGAGTTACTAAAGACTTTCCCACATATATTACACTTGTAATGTTTCTGCTTAGTCTGAATATTCTGCTGTTGAATAACTTTTGAAGACTGGTTAAAAGCTTTAGCATAATCATAACAATTATAAGTCTTCTCTCCAATATCAATACTCTTATTCATATTAATAGTAAGATTTGAGCTTTGATAAAATATATTCTTATACTTATTATGTTTAGAATTGTCTGAAAATTGATGTCCCTGTTGTTTCATGAGATATGAGTCTTGGTCAACATTATGCCCAGTTTCACTGCATGAAGAGCTTCTCATTCCATCATGTATACTCTTGTAATTATTGGGGGTAGAGCTCCTGCTTAAGGCATTACTCATTTTGTTACGCTTGTAAAGTTGTTCCACACTAATTATACCTCCATATGTATTGAACAATGATGGTTGAATAAGGTCTCTCCCATTATTATCCACATTACAGATTTTGGAACAAGGAGAAAATAGTTGTTGGTTGAAGAACAATAAACCCTTGTTAAAGGATCCCTCAAAATGATTATATTGGGAATTTCCCCCCTCATTTTCAAGTTTCTGGTTTCCAGATATGTTTGAATGTATATTTAATAGACACCTATGCTCAGAGTTGTTTGAATGAGTATTTGCAGTAGAGACTAGATGACTTTCCAGATTTTCCACCTTTTGCTTCAGAGAACGTGTATGTTTCAAGAGATGATGTGGGTCTTTGCTGACAAATATACACTTATCTGCGGATGGTGATGACTGAAATTGGTCATCTGAGACTGGTTTTTCCCTATTTGATTCACATCCTTGATTTCTTTTGGCGGTAATGTTTACATTATGGGAATCTGTACCAATTTGGTTTTGTCCATCATAACATGCTCTCTGTTCTTTATGTGCCCTCATATATTCCCAGTCTTTGGTTAAATGTAAATTTCCAAGGTGAAATCTTTCATATATTCCTAGCTTTGCTGTTGGGAATAAATCTTCTAAGCCTGGCTTTTGGGTCCTCAAACCCTGGGTGTCGTGAGAAGACACAGCTGAAAGATACCAAATAATAAGTTATTCTACTTACTATTCTCGGGGAATATGGTTTACAATTTACATACAATTAGCATACACTGGCTAGATTAAGCCTAAAACTGAGATGGAAGAAGTCAAGATGGCAGAGGATTCAGAAGATGTGGAGTTCGTCTCTCTCCACAAAAGCATCAAGAATACATCTTGAAGTGGAAGAATTCTCACAGAGCCCTGCAGAACATGGGCAGAGGAACTTGGACACCTGAAAGGACAAGAAAGATTCCTGCTGAGCCAAGTAGGACAAAAGAATGAGGGAGGAAAAGGAAGAGGAAAAGAAGCGGGATGGGACACGCAAAACCCTGGGGGGACTGAAGAGAGGAGAGGTCTCCCCATCCAGGGAAGCCCCTCACTGGGGGAAGCCCAGTTGGGACAGAAGGAGAGACTCATTCTCTGTGGGAAGAGAACGCTGCAACCAGTGTGCAGGACAGAGTGAGACCTGTACACAGGCTGCTGAGCCCAGCCCTGCCCACGCAGCCTGAGAGGGTGTCCACCGCTGCACACAAGGGCTGGGTGCTGGAATGTGGGGATTGGAGAGCAGACCCAGGCAGAGGACTGTGGTTGGCTGTGAGGAGACATCCTGAGGGGACAGGAGGGAGGGAGGAGCTCTGCAAACGGGATGCTTGTGGAGGAAGCCTGAACCACCAGAGAAGCAGAGCAGCGTTGTTGAGTGATGCCCAAAGGGAAGAACCCCATTGCAGCCTCTCTGCCCCTGTGCCTGTCCCTGCCTCTCCAGATACTAGGAATGGCTCCCACCTAGGTGGGTGGGACCTCACGACCCCCACAGCTGCTTCCTCCTCCCCAGCCCCCTCCCCAGTGGTCTCCAGGGGCACCTTCAGAGCACACGCCTGTGGGTGGTCCCAATGTACAGATGGCACTGAAACCACAGCTGAGCCCCAGGCCCTACCACTAAGAAAGAAAAGCTGAGATCTCTCCTTGCAGCTATACAAACCATGGTGTTACACCCCACAACTGCCTTTGTAAACTCAGCTCCGACAGAACATCTGGATGGAAACGAGGCTCTGGCAGGCAAGACCAGTCTGGCTTTAGCAATTGTAGAGTTTGTAGGCATTCCCATGAGGCAGTTGGGCCAGGTCGCATCTAAATTGCCCCCATAGCACTGCAGGGGGTCCAGCTCCACAATGAATGTACACCTGGGACATGAGACTACAGTGGATCTATGCTGGTGACCTGGTGAAAACAACATCTGAGAGACACCACGGTCAAGTGCCATCATGCCCATGGTTCAGGTGGGGCCAAGATCAATGCCAACACAGGGTCACATGAGAGCTCGCACAACACATGGAAGATGACCCACAGAGCACGCTCCGAGGTGAACATCCCCCGAGGAGCAATCCTCAGTGGCTTCTCTCCCAGTGGGTGTGCTCCAGTCCCACTGGGTCAGAAGCACCATAGATCAGAAACACAGCTAAGTAGATCTGGGGACTCTACTCCACTAATCAGGGAGCAGACCCCACCCCTGACAGGGCAGTGACAGCCACAGAGGAAAGACGAAGCTCCCCTCAATATTCAGACAGGCTCTGGTCACAATAATAACAATCAACTCCCTATCAAGGGGATAAGGGAACAAGTCTCTGGACCACCTCACCCACCAGGGGGCAGACACCAGAGCAAGAGGAACTAAGATCTGCAGCCTGTAGAACAGAGACCACAAACACAGACACTGGACAAAATGAGATGACAAAGGAGTATGGTGTAGAGGAGAAGTCAAGACAGAAACCTACAGGAACAGCTAAATGAAGAGCAGTTGGGCAATGTAATGATTAATTTTACCTTTAAGTAATCAAATTTACAAACAAAACATTTTCACAAATACTGCTGCTGCTAAGTTGCTTCAGTCATGTCTGACTCTGTGCGACCCCAGAGACGACAGCCCACCAGGCTCCCCCATCCCTGGGATTCTCCAGGCAAGAACACTGGAGTGGGTTGCCATTTCCTTCTCCACAAATACTAATGCCTACTAATTATTTAACCCACTTCTTACCACTCAAGTTGTTATCTGAGCATGTTCTAATAGAATCTAAAATCGTAAATGATATTGACCTAGAACTAATCAGAAATAGATGGCATAAACAATAAAGTCCTGGGATGTTTCATAACGAAACAAGATAGATTTAATAAGGTAAGAGTTCTTGAGAAATAAAATAAGAAGTGAGACTTGAAAAATATGGTGAGAACATAGGGAACTCTATTCAATGCTCAGTGGTCACCTAAATGGGAAGGAAATCTAATCAAGGAGGGAAATGTGTATATGTATCACTTATTCTTTCTGTACAGCAAACTAACATAACTTTGTAAAATGGCATTATTGGAAGAGAAAAATTTCTTTTTAAAGATTCCTTTATATAATCTATAAGCTTAATAGTGAAGAATAATCAGAAAAAAGCACTGTGGGAAATGTCTTAAATTCTCATGCCAAGAATATATTTAAAAACTCTATGAGTTAAATAAATATATTCAAGTATTTTAGCATTAAGGAATTGGGGTAAATATACTTAACACATTTAATGTTAGTTCATATTAAAAAAAAGAACTTTAAAGTAAAATTCAGGTTTGCATTTTCTCATTTTAGCAAAATGTTTTATGCAGTGAAGAAAGAATTTGAGTATGAAGTTTATAAGGTCATATGTGTAGTTTCTAGTGGGTTGGAAAATATAGGGTAGAAAACAAAAAATATTTGTCCCCAGTATTCCTAGAAGTGTGGCAATTTGTTCACAAGTCCACCCACACACTTCTGACTAGGGACAGAATCAGAACTTTTAAAAGGGCTTAATACAGTTACTCAGAAATGTGCACAGATTTTCCAAAACCTCCCCAAATGGAAGAGCTATCAGGTCATGCAGGTTGTCCCAGGCCAGACAAGTATTTTGGTTCTCACTGTGAATGTGAAAATTAACCACTGGAGAAAAATACATAAACGATAAAAAGAATCAGGAATGGGTCAGGAGATGACCCTCTATGACAGTGACAGAAATAAACCCAGGCTAATCCAAAATCATTTCCACAGCAGATCTTCTCAAACCACACCACGAAGTATGACTTCCTCCACAATGCTTGTCCCTCTCACCGGATTTTTCTGCTCCATCCATAGACACATACCTGGGTGCACGGCTGGCGTCTCCATTCTCCGTATATCCCAGGGATCCTTCATTTGCTCCAGAAATGTGACCAGGTCCGGCTTAGAGATCACAAGACCTGTTCATCAGAAAAGGAATATGTGTTTTCCCAGATATTCATCAATTTCCAATCCAATATGTGTTCAGGTGAGAGAGAAGTCAAGGAAGAAAGTTAAAATAGCCTTAAAAAATGATTTTACCAAATAGTTTATTGGAAGCACTTTTAAAAGACAAATGCTCAAAATCAGGTTCTGATATTATGCTCAAGTACTACTAAGGCAAAAGCTAGTAGTAGAAATCCGGTTTTAAGAGGAGAGTGGCACTATTTTATACCACAGAACTTATAGAATTACCACTAACCTAGAATGAAGGATATGCAGGTCAAGAAGCAATAGTTAGAACTGTACATGGAACAACTGTACCATTGGGAAAGGAGTACATCAAGGCTGGATATTGCCACCCTGCTTATTTAACTTATATGCAGAGTACATCATGAGAAATGCTGGGCTGGATGAAGCACAAGCTGGAATCAAGATTGCTGGGAGAAATATCAATACCTCAGATATGCAGATGACACCACCCCTGTGGCAGAAAGTGAAGAAAAACTGAAGAGCCTCTTGATGAAAGTGAAAGAGGAGAGTTAAAAAGTTAGTTTAACTCAACATTCAGAAAACTAAGATCATGGCATCCAGTTCCATCATTTCATAGCAAGTAGATGGGGAAACAATGGAAACAGTGATAGACTTTATTTTGGGGGGTCCAAAATCACTGCAGATTGCGACTGCAGCCATGAAATTAAAAGATGCTTGCCCCTTGGAAGAAAAGCTATGACAAACCTAGACAGCATATTAAAAAGCAGAGACATCACTTTGCCAACAGAGGTCCATCTAGTCAAAGCTATGGTTTTTCCAGTAGTCACATATGGATGTGATATTTGGAACATAGAGAAAGCTGAGCACCAAAGAATTGATGCCTTTGAACTGTGGTGCTGGAGAAGGCTCTTGAGAGTCCCTTGGTCAGCAAGGAGATCACACCAGTCAATCCTAAAGAAATCAACCCTGAATATTTGTTGGAAGGACTGAAACTGAAGCTCCAATAATTTGGCCACCTGATGTGAAGAGCCGACTCACTGGAAAAGACCCTGATGCTGGGAAAGACTGAGGGCAGGAGGAGAAGGGGGCGTCAGAGGATGAGATGATTGAATAGCATTATTGACTCAATGGATATGAATTTGAGCAAACTCTGGGAGTTAAGGAAGGATAGGAAACCTGGTTTGCAGCATTCCACGGGATCACAAAGAGCTGGACATGATTTACCGACTGAACAACAAGGAGGCAGATTACATCAAGGAAGAAGAAGGTTAGAATTATAATGACCCATAATGAAGTCTTTCTTTCAAATGTCACAAATACCCTTTTTCCCCTAGAAAGTAGGGATCTGAACCTCTACTGGACAAAGCAGAAAATTCGAGGAGACATTCTAGAATGAACGAACCAAAACCCTGAAGGTACTTAAGGGATTCTGGAAGGCAGTTATCCTCACCCAAGGAGGCCAGGTTCCCGTAGTTCTCTAACATCACGTCCCTGTATAATTCCCGCTGACCGAGGTCCAGGCACTCCCACTCCTCTTGAGTGAAGTCTATGGCCACATCCTGGAATGTCAGCCGTCCCTGAAATACAAAGGACATGAGCCATGTGGACATGGGAAGACTTCCTAATGTGACCCAAGATGAAACCAGCAAGAGAAATGGTTTTGATTTAGGAGAATGTCTGGTGTTACACAAGAATATAATTTTTATACAGCCGTATTTTCCACTGTATTTCTAACCCAGGAAAGGAGAATGAGATATGATCCACAGACCACTATAGAAACTATTCTGATCTGGAAGAGAAATTATAAAACAATCACACCACACTGACCTATCTATTTTTGAGAGTTGTACTCGTGTGACACAGGATAAACTGTCTATCAGGGAAAGTATGTTAGTCACTCAGTCATGTCTGATTCTTTCTGACCCCATGGACTGTAGCACGCCAGGCTTCTGTGTCCATGGGATTTTTCAGGCAAGAATACTGGAGTGAGTTGCCATTTCCTTCTCCAGGGGAATCTTCCCCACCAAGGGATCAGACCCAGGTCTCCCACATTGCAGGCAGACTCTTCACCATCTGAGCCACTGGGGAAGGCCCTTATCAAGGAGACAGGCAATATTTTTAAAAAGCATGCTCTGATCTAAGAGTTCTGGAGTGGGGCCAATGTGCCACATTTTTAACAAGCTTATTTTAACTAGCAATGTTGAAAATTCTGATACATAAATGACCATTATGAATAGCAAAGAAGTAGACTAGTAAGGTAAGAATTTATACTTAACTTTGAATTTTAAGTGTTTTTCAAAATTGATGGGTCTTATAGAATAGTACCCATAGCAGCAATAATCTTTTGAACTATTTAGTATATACTATATGTCTTTCTCGGAGAAGGCACTGGCACCCCAACTCCAGTACTCTTGCCTGGAAAATCCCATGGACAGAGGAGCCTGGTGGGCTGCAGTCCATGGGGTCTCAAAGAGTCAGACACGACTGAGCGACTTCACTTTGACTTTTCACTTTCATGCATTGGAGAAGGAAATGACAACCCACTCCAGTGTTCTTGCCTGGAGAATCCCAGGGACGGGAGAGCCTGGTGGGCTGCCATCTATGGGGTCGCACAGAGTCGGACACGACTGAAGTGACTTAGTAGTAGTAGTAGTATATGTCTTTCTAACAGTTTTTACAGAGTCTTGAATGCACCACATAAATAATATAAAATCAACATTGTTGTTCCACCTTTTTGCAAATATTTTGTCAACCATTACTTAAATGACAGATTTTGAATTTTGCTTCAGTTTATGTGAACTAAAATTTAACTAGTAAAACACAAATACACAGAGACAACACTAAAGAAAGTTTATACAAGTTTTTATAGGGTCTTCCCTGGTAGTCCAAGCTCCCAAGTCAGGGGGCTGGGTTCAGTCCCTTGTTAGAGAACTAGATCCCACACGCCACAGCTAAAGTTTGCCTGCTGCAACAGTCTCCCACATGGCTCCAAGATTCTGCAGGCTGTAAACAAGACACAACTCAGCCAAACACATAAATATGTGTATTTTTTAAAAAGAACTTTATATACCTGGGGAGAATACCAAAAGAAGAAAAAAAATTTAACATTTTCATGCATACAGACATATATTAAAATGAGACTATATACCTATTAAGAGTATTAAAGAAAAGCTAACATTCAGAAAACTAAGATCACGGCATCTGGTCCTATCACTTCATGGCAAATAGATGGGGAAACAGTGGAAACAGTGGCTGACTTTATTTTTTGGGGCTCCAAAATCACTGCAGATAGTGATTGCAGCCATGAAATTAAAAGATGCTTACTCCTTGGAAGGAAAGTTATGACCAACCTAGACAGCATATTAAAAAGCAGAGACATTACTTTGTCCACAAAGGTCCATCTAGTCAAGGCTTTGGTTTTCCCAGTAGCCATGTATGGATGTGAGAGTTGGACTATAAAGAAAGCTGAGCACAGAAGAACTGATGCTTTTGAACTGTGGTGTTGGAGAAGACTCTTGAGAGTCCCTTGGACTGCAAGGAGATCCAACCAGTCCATCCTAAAGGAAATCAGTCCTGGGTGTTCATTGGAAGGACTGATGTTGAAGCTGAAACTCCAATATTTTGGCCACCTGATGCGAAAAGCTGACTTGTTTGAAAAGACCCTGATGTTGGGAAAGATTGAAAGCAGGAGAAGAAGGGGATGACAGAGGATGAGATGGTTGGATGGCATCACCAACTCATTGAACATGAGTTTGGGTAAACTCCAGGTGTTGGTGATGGACAGGGAGGCCTGGCATGCTGTGGTTCATGGGGTTGCAAAGAGTCAGACACGACTGAGCAACTGAACTGAACTGATTCATGTCAATAAAATTGAGATGATTTTTAATGGGTTAAAATATATACATCTACTTGTGGATGATATTCTTTGTATATTTAAATACACTAGGGTGCAAACATATACAACCGTATAAGATAAATTAGAGCTCTTGGTTCTGAAACTTTGATTTCTTGAAAAACTGTATCATTTTGTTGAGCTGTATCTTAGAAATTCAACATAGGTGAAAACAGATTAGCACCAATATGATTGTTGCAAATATTTTGAAAAAAAATAAGTGAGTAAGAAGACTATGTCTGTGATATGAGCATGGAGTGTACTGGAAAAACCACACCTGGGCTTGAGTGATGAAAACCCCACTCCCAAAACCCAGTGTCTATCATCAACACAGTGAGTGTTCATTTTCCAAAGCAAAGAGAAACCAAGAAGATGCGGAGTTTCTCCATTAACTGTGAGGGTTTTCACACGTTCCTCACTCCATTTTTCCACAACCTTGTTTAAAGACAGAGGGGAAAAAAATGAACTTCATAGCCTGATAACCTCAGAGAAATCACCAGAGCCAGTGGACATCATCTGTCATGGTGTAAATGGATCACACGGAAGATGCACAATCAGAGCCTGGGCATTTAGGAAAAATTAAGGAAATTATAAGTTGAACCTAACATAAAAAGATATCAGTTTTATGCAAAATTCAGTTTATATACACTTCCTCTGTTTTGTCACCTAACAATGTGTTTAACTAGTAAGTCTTAGCATTACAGAGGACAGTATCTCCTAGTTTTCTTTTTATTTCTGAGCAGTTTCTGAAAAATTCTGGATCACTGAGTTGATTTAATATATAAGGGCATTTTTTAACTCCTCAAGAGCTGAATTGTATCCACGTGTAAACTCATCATGGCATTTCCCCTACTTGCCTAAGATCCCAACACCGAACCACATCCCAGTGGGAATCTCGGATACCAGTGCCTCTCCGTGTTGATCTCTCACAAAGGGAATATATTCACCAGCTGAAAGTCACTAATTCACTTTGAGAATTCATCATGTTCTATAGAAAGCCAGGATACAGAAACCCAGAGAACAGGCTCTGGGACACAAGGGAGAGGTGGTCTAGAGAGCCGGTCTTCACGATAAGAAGAAAAGGAAAAAATAAGAAGTTGATAACAAATACCCCAGGCAGAAAAATTAGAAGGAGAGAACTAAAGGTTTGCAGATTCTCAATCCAGGCAGTTCAGGAGGAAAAGCAGACACAGCCCCAGGCCCAGAACAGGACATGTACCTGAGAAGCTGCCATTTCCTCCTCTTCTTCCTCCTGCTGTGTCTTCTCTGGGGATGTTATGTAGCAAACACACCTCTGCATCTTGAGAAAATACCTTCAAAGGCATCCGCACAGCTCTTTAACCTGCAACCACCACAACTACAGACAGAAGGCCCTTGAAAAGCTGAAAAGACCCACCTCCCCTGTCCTGTCTCAGGAGAGATTCAGGAACAATCACTTCCTACCTGGAGACCAGCCTGTGGACTTATTTCTTGATTGTTCTCTCCCCACAGAGAGCTCCTAACCCTCTGCTCACACAGACCATGTGAGCTGACTGACTTCCCGGTCCAAATCCAGTTAGACCAACCCTGCGGCCTCTCCTTGGACTGAAGCCCAGCCTCAGCTCTCACAGGTAGACCAGGAGCCACGTCTTTAACCCGGGCCTCCCCTTAGAGTCCCCTGGAGCTCTTCCTACACACCACACTGATGCTCCCACAGGACCAAGAGACAACTCTGTGGGGAGGGCACCAGGAGGTCCTTGCCTAACACTGGTCACGTGACCCTGATGGGAAACAGATGGAAATCACTTGGCCAATGAATTTCAGTGAATATGAACCCCTTGAGGTCAGGTCCCCACTGTAAGAAGTTATGAATCTGCAGGTCTGAGGTGAGGTCATTAAATACGTCTTTAGCAAGTTCTCTGTTCTGATGCTTCTTCCCCAAGACCCACACTCAGGAGCCCTGAGCTTGAGCCCTCTCACTCAGCACACCTGAGACATCTCAGGAGGGGAGGGTTTAGGGTGGGAATTTCTGAGGGAGGTCAGGCTAGAACCAGGCAGAGAAAGTTCCAGTACTTGGGGTTCAGGCCTTTCTAAGGGACCCTGGGTGAAGTGCTGTGGGCTCCCCAGGCTGAGCGTGGATGGGTCCATTCAAACCAAGAGGAGCAGGATTCTGGTGAGCTCTGAGGGTGTCACTGAAGGGGGGGTCTGTCCAGTAGACCCTGGGGTTCAGCAAGACTGCTGGTCTCAAGGAAGGGGGTCACCTAGTGGAGGTGCTCACAGGACTGGCTGGTGTGAGTTCAAGGACCTGCAGGCTGCCTGCTCCCCAGACAGATGCTGAGGCAGCAACAGCATGGAGCAGTCAGGGAAGCTCTCAACAGTACTCTGTATGATCCTTCTTATTAGAACCGTCACCATTTCCCTGCAGTTACAGAGAGGGGGAAAAAGTACAATGGATAAATGGTGAGAAATATATGATCAAATTATATGAGGCTTAAGGGCAGTAACAGATGTCATCCCACTGTGCTACCTAATAGTTCACTGTTTTGTATTCTTCCCTGCAACCTTAAATAAAGTGGGAGAGGTTAATGTTGGTGGTAGGTAAACCATTCATCACACATCAACTGTATCACCAGAAACCATTCAGTTTTATTGATTAATATGTATGAATATCACACACACTATATGGAGAAGGAAATGGCACCCCACTCCAGTGTTCTTGCCTGGAGAATCCCAGGGACAGAGGAGCCCGGTGGGCTGCTGTCTATGGGGTTGCACAGAGTCAGACACGACTGAAGCGACTTAGCAGCAGCAGCAGTATGAAGGATGAAGATTATCTCAGTGGAGAGGAAGGTTAAAAATCATAATGAATCATCATGAAGTCTGTCTTTCTCAACTCATGTATTCCCATTACTCCTAGAAAGCAGGGATCTGAAACTCTATTATAAGAAGCAGAAGAATCTAGGAGACATTCTAGAAATGCAGGAACTAAAACCCTGAGGAACCAAAACCAAAATCCCAGGCTGCTGAGCAACTAAGCCTGTGTGCCACAACCACTGGGCCTGTGCTCTAGAGCCCGAGAACCACAACTGAGCCCATGAGCCAGAACTACTGAAGGCCAGGCACCCTAGGTGCTGTGCTCTGCAGCAAGAGGAGCCACTGCAGTGAGAAGCCTGCTCACTGCAACTAGAGAAAAGCCCGCACAGCAATAAAGACTCAGCACAGCCAAAGATAAATAAATAAACAAAATTATATATTAAAAAAAATGTTGTTCGGACGTCCAGAGGAGTCAGGCCTCACAGACCAGTTGCCCTTCACCCTTTCTCCTCATCTGGCCTGAACCGGAACACTCAACTTTCCCGACGGATAGCAAAGGAATCTCCTGAGGATCTGCATTGCCTGCGATCTCTCATCCACCCGGACCCAGGCTAGACTTCCCACCCTCAGCTCCTCCCTTCCTTGCGTCCCCAGCTCTGGCCCTTCCAGCCCCACCTGTGGTCAGATTTTTCCCTCCATCACTGTCTGGATGCTCCTGGCAAGTCACTTCCCCTTCTACTCTTCCCTGAGCCCGTCTCACACTATCATTGCTGGGAAAGGCATACAATGAATGCCTGAGGTTTACTGTGTTCCTGCCTCAATTCAGGACCACGTACCACCCATTCAATGAACATTTTTAGATTTTCCTCTTCCCCATCCCAGTGGACGTGGACTGGGCATTCATCTTAAGCAAAGACTGCTATGCTGATTTCTGAGTGAGAACACCATGAAACTGCCTCACTCTTCATAGAACAGGTCGGACATGTGGTCCATCCAGTGAGATTGTGGGTTGATAAAGGATAGTCATGCTCTTCAAGATCTCCAATAATGAGGAATCAGTCCTTAGCATTTCCACGTATTTTGCCATTGAAATTGTTTGGGGTTACTGGAGGAAAGGGGTCATTTCCCCCTGAAGAGTTGCCCTTGATCTTGGACTTTCCATCTGGGTTACTTGGGGGGAATGAAGAATTTGCCTGTCTCTCCTCCACCGCTGACCTCCAGATGATTCATTTTCACCACCTGGGGAGACAGGCCATGGAGAGTGATCGACAGATGCTGAAACACTGACTAATCTTGGAACTCCCAGTGTGCTAACTATATTCAGATGGCTCCTGTGCTCGAAGCTCTTCAGACCCCCCTGATGAGCTCCTATCCTTGCCCACACCCCCCTTACCTCCCCAGCCTGGCCAGAATCTGGCCCGCAGATGCTTAACCCACATTGATTCCTTGGTGCCCTACACCCTTGTGTGGCTGCTGCGTTGCATCTGATTCTTTGCCATCCTTTGGACTGTAGCCCACCAGGCTCCACTGTCCCTGGGATTCTCCAGGCAAGAATGCTGGAGTGGTTGTAATTTCCTCCTCCGAGGGATCTTCCTGGCCCAGGGAAGGAACCCAAATCTCCTGCCTTCCAGGTGGATTCTGTACTGCTGGGACATCAGGGAAGCCCACCCTACACCCTTAAGTCCTGTTTTTTCACATCATGGCAGCCCGAGCCACCCCCTGCTCTGGAGCCTCCAGCTTTTCATCTTGTAACTCTCCTCTGTCCACATTCAAATCCTTCTTCAATTTCACAGCTGAGTTGAATGCAGCTTCCTCCACGCAGCCTTTCCTGATTGCCCTACCCAATCAGAAGTGGGTAATCTCTCCCTTTCCAGAATTATCAAGTGATTTCCTTTTTAATTTATTTATTTGGCTACGTTGTGTCTCAGTTACAGAAGGCGGGCTACAGGGCATGGAGTTGCTCGGCAGCAGGTGGGATCTCAGTTCCCCGACCAGGGATGGAACCTGTGTTGCCTACACTGGGAGGCGGAGTCTTAACCACTGGACCACCAGGGAAGCCCCTATCAAGTGATGTTATTTGTTCTTTTCTGGAGAAGTGATTTTTTCCTCATGACAGAGTGATTTGTTTTTGTGTAGATGCCAGATAGTAACCTACCCTGCTCTTCATTACTCAACAAATTCAACCTGTTTAGGGATGCAATATTGCCCGCTCAAGCACTACTTTGGCCTCCTTTGCAGTTAAGAGGGGACCGTGTGACATTGCTTTAGTGGAAGTGAGCTGGGGATTCTTGGGGAAGTTTTTGCTTTCCTGATACTGTCCTTTCCTCTTTCCTGTCTCTTCCTTCTTCTTCTTCCTAGAATATGGATGTGATACTGGAGGTGGAGCAGCAATTTGGCAACCATGAGGTAACCATAATGGAGAAAGCCACTCATGGTGATTATTCACTTAAGGATGCTTTAGCAGAACAATTCAAGAAGCCTAGTTCCCTGACGGCCTTGGAGAGCTGCTATGCCAACCCTGCACAGCCTAGCTCTGCACATCTTTTTCTTTAATTGACGTATAGCTGATTTAATGTTAGTTTCTGCTGTACAGCAAAGAGATTCAATTATACATGTATATATGTATAAATATATATATTCTCTTTCATATTCTTTTCCTTTATGGTTTATCACAAGATACTGAAAATAGTTCCCTGTGCTACACAGTAGGGCCTCATTGTTTATCCATTCTGTATTGTAATAGTTTGCATCTGTGAATCCCCAAACTCCCAATCCATCCCTCCCCCACCCAGCTCCCCCTTGACATCCAAACATCAAGCAGACCTCTGTGCCCTGTGCAGAGCTTAGAAATGAACTTGTTTGATAGTCACTGATAAAATGGTCACATCAATTTCACCTTTCTTGAAACTATTCCCCACACACACTTGTTTTTTTTTTTGAAAAGCACCAACTTCAGAGCAGGAGCCCAGGGTTTGAGTGCCAATTATGGCGGCTATGACACTGATTCATTGGGAAACCACAGACAACTGCTTTTCCTCTCTGGGCCATTTCTGCAATAATTCTGCAATAATTCCTGGGAAAGAGGCAGAATGAAGAAATACGTCTGGGCATGACCTTCCTTATTAGCATTTTAATCAAGCATTACCAAAGACATCATGGGTATTTCAGGTTCCAGGGTTATTTTATGTCCTCAGACATTGGGTTGGTCTCAATTCATTTCTGGTAAAATATTTCAGCAGCCACCACTTTGTGGAGCTCATTGGCTTTTGCCATAAACTCCGGTCTGCATAAGGATTCTGAGACTTCTTTCCAGTAATTTTATAGACAGGGGCTAGCAACAATCCCTGATGTAGAATATGTTCATGTCCCCCAAAATCCAAATAGGCCAATCAGACACTGGGCTTCTAACTTCTTTTTTCCACCAGACATCCTGTCCTTTTCAAATTAACAACCTGTGTGGGTTTGGGCAGTTTTATTGGTTCCCATTTATTATATCCAATCAATTTTGGTTGAAGGGAGGATTTATATGTCTCCTGTTTAATAATACTAGAAAGGGGAAATGTTCCCCAGTCATACAACGTATCTATTTATTAATACATTGAGGTAAAGGAGGAGATTCAATGACTTTCCATGAAATCTGTTTAAACATTCCAATCTTCCTCTAAACTCCCACAGTAATCCCATCAATTCTTAAATTTCCATAGCTTCCCCATTCAACTGTAACTCCTATTAGGACTGACTAGCATCCAGTCCCATCACTTCATGGCAAATAGGAGGAGAAAAAGTGGAGGCAGTGACAGATTTTATTTTCTTGGGCTCCAAAATCTTTGCAGATGGTGACTGCAGTCATGAAATTAAAAGATGCTTGCCTTTTGGAAGGAAAGTTATGACAAACCTAGACAGCGTATCAAAAAGGCAGAGACATCACTTTGCTGACAAAAGTTTGTATAGTCAAAGCCATGGTTTTTCCAGTAGTCATGTACAGATGGGAGAGTTGGACCATAAAGAAGGCAGAGCACCAAAGAATTGATGCTTTCAAATTGTGGTGCTGGAGAGGACTCTTGAGAGTCCCGTGGACAGCAAAGAGTTCAAACTAGTCAAGGCTAAAGGAAATCAACCCTGAATATTCATTGGAAGGACTGATACTGAAGCTGAAGCTCCAATGCTTTGGCCACATGATGCAAAGAGCTGACTTATTGGAAAAGACCCTGATGCTGGGAAAGACTGAAGGCAAAAGGAGAAAGGGGACGACAGAGGATGAGATGGTTAGATAGCATCATTGACTCAATGGTCATGAATTTGAGCAAACTCTGAGAGATAGTGAAAGACAGGGGAGCCTGGCATGCTGCAGTTCACGGGGTTCACAAAGAGTCAGACATGACTGAGTGACTAAACAACAAGTTTTAGAATCACAGAGCGTGAGGTTCCCGTGTTAAGGAGTCTCAGAAACATGTCTCCATTTTATTGCTAATGTGCATATGGCTTTGAGTGCCCTGCTGGAAATGGGGCCAAGGAACCCAGGCCCTTCAATGAATCTTTATCTTGATTAGGTTATGGGACCATCACCTCAGGTGATTTGCAGTCAGATTTCTCATTGTCCTATCTGTCTTGTGGCTTTTTAAATTCCCCCAAACAAGGGTAGATAGAGCAGACTTGACTGAGGTCCTTCAATGCTGGGGGATGATCCAGGGTTCCCACGGGTCCACCCAGTCTCCCAGAGTGCTGCACTGAGACCTTTGTTTTGACCCCATCAATGTCCCATTTATCCCAATTCTTTTTAAAATTAATGTATTAATTTTTGGCTGGGCTGGGTCTTTGTTGCTGCATGTGGGCTTGCTCTATTTGCAGCACGTGGGTTTCTCATTGCAGTGGCTTCTCGGTTGTGGAACACAGGCTCTAGGTGCACGAGCTTCAGTAGTTACAGCACACAGGCTGAGTTGCCCCTCTGACATGTGGAATCTTCTTGGACCAGGGCTGGAACCTGTGTCCTCTGAACTGTCAGGAGGATTCTTAACCATTGGACCACCAGGGAAGTTCCTATTTATCCCATTTCTTAAGGACTGTTTAAAGATTTCCACCCTGTCAGACTTTGACTCTCCCCTTCGTCTTTCTTCATTTTCTGGTGACTCACTTTAATGTCTTGTGCTCCCTGTGGTTTCACCATAACGCTTCCCTTTAGTAGCAGCAGCCCCGAGGCTAACAGCTTTATCTTGGGCTGGACAGAACCCAAACTGGGCTGTCAGGATCCCGCCCAGCCTTTTCCTCTTCTTTCATGTTAGCTATTACAGATAAAAATAACCCAGGATCATGCATTTAGCTTGTTCTTGTTATGTTGCATTTTCTTATGCATCCAGTGAGTCAACTTCTTGGATGTTGTATCCATCATTAAAAAAAGGTAACCCTTAACCTCCTGTAACTAATTACAGAACAGTTGTATTTCAGGAACCCTTGAGTAACCCTGGGGCCACCCAGGAATCAGAGTCATCATCTCGTGTCCTCATATCCTTCCTTTTCCCAAATGGTGTGCTTCAGTGGGTCCTGTTTGTTCTAGTGGATTTCATTTCTATGCCAGCAGCAGCTAGGGAATGGTCTGCAAGATGCCTCATTCCTGACAGTGACTGCAGATTGCAGGGGTCCCTAAAAGCCCCTCGTTTTTGATATCTATTGAAAGTCTGGGGGCCCTCAAGACTACCCTCAGATTTGATAATTCACTGGAAGTACTCCCAGAATTCACAGAAGGACTTCCCTGGTGGTCCAGTGGTTAAGACTCAGCACTTCAGATGCATGGGTCATGAGTTCAATCCCTTGTCAGGGAACCAAGATCCCATATGCTGCAGGGTTCAGCCAAAAATAGGAAACAAAAGAATCCACTTCTAGAATTCACTGAAAGCTGTTTTAGGTTACTGTTTTTTGCAACTAAAGGACACAGATTAGAATCTGCCAAGAGAAGGAGCACAGAAGGCAGAGTCTGGGAAAGTTCCAGCCAGACAGCTTCCTGTTCTCCTCTCCCCGAGGAGTCAGAGACATTAACAGGCCCAGAGACTGACAACAGGCCCAGAGACTGACAACCAGAGAAGCTCACCCAAACCCCGTGACCAGAGTTTTTATTGGACCTTAATCATGAGGGCATCTGCCCTTTCGGAAGATTTTATTCTCCTGCTCCTTCTGAAGGTGAACTGGTACCACAGGATCCAAAGCCCCACTGGAAATCACGTTGTTAAACTGTCTTGTGCAGCCAGCTCCTGCTCTTAATCACAGCTGAAGACTCTTCAGTGTGACGCCAGGACCTCAGGCAAACAGAGACTCTCCATCAGGCAGGACTTCCCAGGGTTTAGAGATTATACCTCCTGGAATCCAAGGGCAAAGGCCAGACCTCTCTTTGGGCTCCATTAACTTCCTTACTACATAGAATGATGTGTGCTAAATTCAAGGTAGCAGTGATTGCTAGATTTTAGTGGGAGATATGGTTGGGGAAGGGGTACAAAGGGTGAGTGTTTTAAATTTTAAGCTGGATGGTAGGTGCATGCTCTTTTATACACCATTTTTATACAGTTCTGTAAAGAATCTGCCAGCAATGTGGGAGAACCGGGTTCGATCCCTGGGTCAGGAAGATCCCCTGGAGAAGAATGGCAACCCACTCTAGTATTCTTGCCTGGAGAATTCCATGGACAGAGGAGAAATGAAAAATTGATCATTTCATTTATGTAAAAGTTTTATTTATTTATTTTTGTTTTGGCTGCACCTCGTGGGCCTGTGGAATCTTAGTTCCCTGACCAGGGATCCAACTGGCATCTCCTGCATTGCAGGCTGAGCCACTTGGGAAACAGAGATGGATTAGTAAGTGGAAAAAAAGAAAGAATCACCTAATTAGGCCATAATGAGATTTTAAAAACCTTTAACTTCAACTAGTATTTATTGTTTACTATGTGTCTGACTGTCAATTTCACGTACACATAGTCTCATTTACATCCCCGTCAACAACCTGAGAGACTGAATATACAGAAAAAAGAGCCAGACTACATATGACCCTCAAGTCTCATCAGTATGACATACATGACTCTGGTCCTCAATTACCAGCAACTAGTCCAGAAACCAAACCACTACTGCAGTGACAGTTAGCCTAGAACAGTCAGAGTTTGCCCCGTAAGTATCAGGTTCCTTATTATTTACTGTTTCCAGCTCAGAACCAACCAAAGAAAACCAAATATGCTTTCCAATCCAACCACAGAAGGTGCTAACCCTCCATCTTTCTCATGATTAAAATCATCTCCCAACACTGCTGACACTCCTTCACTTTTTTCCACTCTAAAGGACTCCCACTGCCCTGCCCGGCTTTGTAGTCTTTGCCGAATGCAAATGGTGGTGGCTGGCTCTCTCACTACAGCAAGTCTGAATCAACAGCCTGTTTGTTCTCATTTGGGTGATTTTCGTTTATTTCCACAAGCCCTATGGAATTAAGTGTTATGATTTCCTCTTCACAGAGGAGAAAATGGAAACTCAGACAAATAAGTAATTTTCCCAGAGTTGCTGAGCAAATACAGTTAGAGATGAATTTAAAACTCGTTTCTCTTTTTCCACACCAACTTTCAAGAGTGTAGAGATTATAAGCTCCCCAAATTCTCTGGCCAACTGGCACTATGGGTACTGTACAAATTACTATTAAATGTTTAAACAGCACTGCCCTATTCTCAGGGCTTCCCAGGTGCTCAGAGGCAAAGAATCCTTCTGCCAATGCAGGAGACGTGGATTTGATCCCTGAATCAGGAAGCTCCACTGGAGAAGGAAATGGCAAGCTACTCCAGTATTCTTGCCCAGAGAATCCCATGGACAGAGGAGCCTGGTGGGCTGCAGTACACGGGGTTGAAAAGAGTTGAACAAGACTGAGAACACATGCAGCAACACAGCCCTCATGTCATAAAAAGGAAAAAGTCAATCACCTAAATTTAGGAAATATGTCTCTAAATCAAATAAAATCACGTTCAGGAAGAAATCAAGAATCAAGACCTCAGAGTCCACTTTGACTACTCTTTTATATGTCAGAAAATCCTGTTGGTATTGTTTTCCAAAATATATTCAAATTCTGGCCATTTCTAATCAGCTGCACTGCTGCCACTCTGGCCCAAACCACCATCCTCTCACCCAGATGGCTGCGATGATCTTCTCATTGGGTTGGCTGCTTCATCTGTGTCCTGTACATGCTACTCCCCGCATGGCAGCTGGAGGGATTCCATCAACACCTCAGTATCATCCTGCCCCCTTCTCTTCTCAAAACTCTCCAAACGGTTCTCATCTCACTCAAGAGTAAAAGGCAAAGTTCTGCATAACATGGTCCATTCCCTCCATTCCCTTTCCTTGTCTGATCCCATCCCCTACCACTCTACAGAAACTCTACATCAAAGAGCAGTCTTCCCCTTCTCAGGAACCTTTCTCGAGAAGCACACGCCGTTTTTGTTTTTGGCCATGACACACAGCCAGCATGTTGGATCTTAGTTCCCCCAGGAGGGATCAAACCTGGGCCCCCTACATCGGCAGCACAGAGTCCTAACCACTGGACCACCAGAGAAGTCCCAAGGAGCACATGCCTTTGTGATGGCACTCTTCATTCATTCTTTCAGTCAACCAACATGTTTGAGCATCTCCTTTATGCCAGGGACTATTTTAGGGTTTTAGCAGTAAGCAAGAATGACACTATCCCTGTCCTCAAAAACCAAGCTGATGGTGAGCATAACTTGATAACTGTAAATACAATGAAGGAAAAGAACCCAGGAAAACACGATAGGAATTATGGGATGGGGGACATTGGGGAAACAGTTTAGATAGGGTGGTCAATGAAGGCTTCTTGGAGGAAGTGACATTTGAGCAGAAACCTAGAGGAAGGAAAGCCAGGCCACGCTGGGGAAAGGAAAATTGCAGGTTGAGGGAACAGCAACTGCAAAGCTGAGGAGTTTAGCATGGTTAAGAGAGAAAAAAAGTGAGCTGCTGAAGTGCAGTGAGGGGTGGGGGAGACTGGCATGAGACAAGGTCAGATACCAGGTGGGCTCAGCTCCTAAAAGGCACAAGGAGGAATATGAATGCAATTCCACTGGAGTGTATTAAGAGGCGTGACTGTAAACTGATTAATTTGGTTTTGAGTTCCCTCTGGCTGCTGTGTGGAAAATGGACCACATCAGGGGCTAGAGCAAAAGCACAGAGACCAGTGGGAGACCATGCAGCCAGTCAGAAAGTGTGATGATGGCTTAGCCCAGGGTGGCAGCTCTGGAGATCCTTACTGTACTGAGGATAGACTCTGGGCTGAGAAGATAGTATTTTCTCTTCTTCACACCCTACAGCCATTCCCTTTTTGCACTGCCATTTTTATTCCCTTTTCCTTTCTCCAATTTAAAACTGCATTTGGGTGTTGGGATGAGCCCTGTCTGTGTCCTGGCCGAGGCTTGCCCAGTAAATCACTAAGAACCTTGGTCAACTATTTTACCCTCTCTGGTTTTTTTTTTTTTTTAATCTATATTTATCTATTTGACTCCATGGCATCCTAGTTGTGGCTCATGGGATCTAGTTCCCTGACCAGGGGTCGAACGGAGCCTCCCTCCATTGGAAGCACAGGGTCTTAGCCACTGGAACACAAGGGAAGTCCCTCCTTTTATTTCTTCATCTATAATATGAGTGAGCTTGACTGTTTGAGATGTAATGATCAGCCAAGCTCTAAAATTCTGATTTCTTCTTGCTCCTCTCTGCCAGCCTTTTAGAGGTGAGTTGAGTGACTCTTCATGCACCCTCTTTTCCCCTTTCCTTCTATTTCCCTTCATCCATCACCTCTCCTCTCAATTTCACCTTTGTCTCTGGTTCCAAGGGCCCCAGACGGTTCTTTGACCTCAGCACACCTCTGTCTGTATATTTCTGAAGCAGAGTGCAAGAGATGCAGTGACCTTTCCAGACTTGGTAAGGGCGGGACTGACTTTTGGATGACTGACCTATTTAGGAGCCTGGAAAATGAATTTTCAAGAGAAATCAAGGACTAACAGTGAAACCGATTAGCTGGTTTACACGCAGGATAACTGTGTGACTAATGACTGAGTGCCTGGTAGGGGGATTAGCTTATTAGGAAGCTGATTTACAAGGAGCCTAATTGGACTGATTAACAGGGCAGGCTGTGAAGGGGATGGATTATCTGATTAAATGATTTATGAGAGGACTCACTGCAGACTCATCAGGGCACTAGCCTGATCCGCCATTGACATAGAGACTGACGGTCTTATTGGCAGATTGGTGATCCCCTGGCTGCTCTTCAGGCTGACCGGGTGACCCACTTGGTGGCAGGCTGACGAATACAGAGACAGGCTCCGGTGAACTGACTGGCTAGCTGGTGAGCTGGCTTTCAGGGAGCCTCCCAACCTGATCCAGAATTGGCCCCGGGGGCCTCTCAGGCCGGACAGCCACCTTGGGAGGCCTCACCCACCTCTGGCCGCCTAACTGTCCAAGGGTCACAGTGACTGACAGAGATGCCCTACTCTCATGGAAGCCCAGTTCGGCCAGTGCCAGCGCAGGTTCTCCACTCAACAACTGACAGGAGAGCCAGCAGGCGGAGTGCAGCCCCGTGAGGCCTCGTGAGGCCCCACGACGACCCATGTATCTACAAAAAGAAGGCTGTGTGGGAACCACCCTAGATCCTGGCTGCGTGCCTCCTGAGCGTGTGACGTAAGCATATATCCGGCAGCCAATCAGCGACTGCACGGGCCCGCCTCCCAGCCAATCAGTGACTGAGTGGTTTAGTTTGGCTCCTGAGAGGGAGGGGTGATGCTTAGAAAGTGAGGATTATTAGCGATGTACCCTTGTTATGGCAACCCATTCCAGAACTCTTGCCTGGAAAAATCCCATGGACAGAGTGCCGGTGCCAGCCAGCAAAGTCGATCAGGTCCCGAGAACGTGCACGGCGGGGCTAAGAAAGAAACTAAAGCAAGAGACTACAACAAAGATGGCGTCGAGAGGTTCAGACATGTCTCCACGAAGGGACGCAGTCTGACACCAACTTTATTCAGCATCTTATATTTATACAGAAAAGCGTGAGAAAGACAAGACAGTTGACATTTTTTCTTGGTTGGCTTATACATCTTACAAACAGTCACAAGAAATCTTGAGAGCATGGGAATGGCTCCCTGTTATTATTTCTTACACCAGATAACATTTCCCTGTGCGTGAGAAGTTTGCACAGAACTCCAGGTGCCTGCAGTAAATAAGCGCCTAATCTCTGGGGTGGTGGGACAGAGAGCTATGTTTGCAAGCAAACCCTCAAGAACTGAGGCAGCTCCCAGAGCTGTGTCCTTCGGACAAAGGACCCGTTCTCACGGGTAGCTCCCATCTCCCCTTTCTTTTTATATAGGCGCATGCTTATGTTCCTTTAACATAGACCATTTCCATAGATGGAAGCCTTTATCATCCATAGATCATCAATCAGTCTTTTAATTAAACAAGGTGCAAGAAATAAAACAGTTAAAATTATTAAGAATAGTCCTCCTATGGCTGCTCCCAAGTACCAAATACTATTGACAGTAGGTACATGTCGAAAAGTTCTTTAACAAAAAAGACTCAGCTCTTTTGCAACATCCAAATCAGGTCTGGGTGCATTTTCAATGTTCATTATTTCCTGATGTAGATACAGCAAATCTAAGGAAATATTTTCATTATGCCAAATACCTTCTAAATGAGCTTTCACCTTATCCCAAGCAGTTATACTACCATTATATTTTTGGGGAGTAACACAGATCCATCGAAAATCAGCATGACATTGTACTCGTAATCTCAACTTTATACTTTGAACCTCTTTACCTACAAATTTTACAACATCATAAAGGGCATTCAATCAATCCTCTAGCTTTTTGTCAATACCTTCTTGAGTCCTCAGGGCAACGGATGCATTTTGTGCCAGATTATTAACAAAAGTTGCAGTTTGCACTGATTGTGCCAAGGACAGGGCTGCAGTAATCGAGGAAGCAATAAGAGTTACCAAAGCTACAAATCCCAGAATTATTAACCCTATTCCCCTGTGATAACGCATTAAAGCACCCTCTACTTCTCTCCAAAGTTCAAGTCCCCTTTCATCATACCAAGACCCATTAATCTTTACAGGAACCATAACAAAAGCAGGGTGTCTTAAGACTAGAACCCTAGTTTGATTAGTAATTCCCCTAACACAGTTAGTCAAAGTACAATTGTTACAAGTTACATTATAATTTCGTAACCAGGTTGTATTTTTACAGATTCTACTAGTAAAGCATAAGGGTGAGGCACACATGCACGAGGGTATCTCATGGTGAGATTCCACAAATAACCGTGTCTCACTTTTGATCCCACCTGAAGGTAGGAACCCTCACATCCAAGGGCGGCAGCTAGTTTCCAGATTTCTGTTTGGAACACTTTAGAGCCACCCAAGATCCAAATACGGGATGCAAAGTTCCTATTATCTTGAGCTCCAGGGTTTCGGGCCGAGTCTGGAGACCAGTCCCACAATGACTCATTTGTCCCAAATATGTTATAAACCGTAGCAGTTCCATCTCGACACAGTTTCCATGGTGCAGCAGTGACCCTTCCCCTTGTTCCAAAGTCGCAGAAAGGGATATCTAAAGGACCAGTTCCATTACGACGTTGAGGAATTCCAGATTCTTTCGTTACTCCAGGAATATACAGGCTCCAACCATTGTCATAATCAGCATATCCGGACTCCCTAACAAAAAGACATCCTGTTGAATTAAAATATCTAGACAGACAAATAGGTAAGCGATCAAACACTCCACGGTAAGAGAAATTAACTTGATTAGGAATAATATGTTTATCTGAAAAACCACCCAAAGCCACAGTATCATTAGTGTATATGGGAATAGACCGACCCTCCCAGCCCACCGGGTCGGAAAAATAAGCCCAGTAAGCACTTGAATGTTCTTCAGAGTGTGCAGTGTTAATCTAATTTAAGATAATTAATAAGGTTATCAGGAAGCTTAAAGGCGATATCGGATCGCCCTGCACAGCAACACGATTCTGTGCCTCTCGCATCAATGCCTGAAGTTGTTGCAGAGATGGTAATTCATCATGCTCTTGAATCGTCAATCTCCTCATCTGGTTTGCTAGAGATCGTCTCCGCCGTGCGTACCAACCTTTCCGGCAGCCAGCGCGGCGCTTCGGCATCCTGTGGGAAAACACAAACATGCCCTCGTCCCCAGATGAGTACTGGATCTGGTCCGTACCATTTTCCCACAAGTGGGTATTTCCAAAAGACTTTAGGTCTTATTGTATGTGCATCAAAGTTCCAAAATCGCTGTGCTGCTGAACGGCCACTTATACCCAATTGTAAAAAATTTAGAACAAATAAAGCATGGTTTAGAGAGTTGGAGGGGGTATTGGGATACAATTCCCCCTTCTTTAGTTTTTGCAATTGATGTTTGAGAGTTTGATGTGCCCGTTCAATGATTCCTTGACCTTGAGGATTATAAGGGATACCTGTTTTATGTGAGATAGACAATTGCGTACAAAATAGTTGAAAACTTTTTCCAGTGTATCCTGGACCATTGTCTGTTTTTATGGTTTTAGGGGTTCCCATAACAGCAAAACATTTAATGCAATGAGCTATACAATGTTTGCTAGCTTCTCCGGATTGTAGAGGGGCATGAAAAAGCCGGAGAAGGTGTCAATAGTAACATGAACAAATTTTTGTTTAGCAAATTCAGGAATATGGGTAACATCCATTTGCCATATATCGTTTGGCAACAATCCTCGAGGATTAACTCCATAATGGGGGACGCTAAAAAATTGAGGACATGTTTGACACTGCTTAACAATCTGGCAGCTTCTCGAGTAATGCCAAATTGAAGTCTTAAGCTATTGCTGTTTTGATGGTGTAAGCTGTGAGAAGTTTTTGCCATTTGTTCCAATGAAGGAAATATCATACGTGTAGCTTCGTCAGCCAAAGCATTGCCTCGTGCTAAAGGTCCAGGAAGCCCAGAGTGAGCACGAATATGACCAAAATAGCATTTATTAACTCTGGAACAAATTAAATGTTGTATATCACGAAAAAGAGTTTGGATAGTAGAATTCAGGGTACCAATAAATGGAACAGTCTCAATAGTGTTTAAGGCTCTTATGATATATTGACTGTCAGAATATAAATTAAATGGAGCAGAAATTTGTAATAGAGCCTGAAAAACGGCAAATAGTTCTACTTCTTGAGCAGACTTATAATTAGTACGCCAGGTGGTAGTATTGTCCTGTATAATCAAACTAGCCATTCCATTTGAAGAGCCATCAGTAAATACAGTTAGGGCGTCAGCAAGGGGCTGAGAAACAATGATTTGGGGGAAGAGAAATTGGTGATAGTGAGCAAATTGCAAAATTTTATCTGAGGGATAATGATTATCAAGCTGTCCACTAAAACCAGCTAAGGCAATAACCCAATTGTCGCTAAACTGAAACAGCCAGTCCTGCTGAATTTTAGAAAATGGAACACATATAAAATGTGGGTCTCTTCCTAGATATACAGTGGATTCTGACCGCCCAAGAGCTATTAGGGCAGCAACCAAATCATAATAGGGGGTTAATACCCGAGAGGAAGAAGCAGGCAAATGAAGCCATCTTAAAGGCAATCCTTGGAATAAGACTGCTGTAGGAGCATGTTTAGTAGGAAGAATATATAAACCCCATTCTTGAGTATAGTCGCAATAAGTAGCTTGTTGTTTAGACAGGGCCTGTTCAACTTTATCTAAGGCTTGCCTTCCCTCCAGAGTCAGAGTTCGGGGGGAAGTTGGATCAGGATCACCCTTCAGAATATCAAAAAGAGGCTTCATTTCCCCTGTAGTTAGCTTCAAGTAAGGTCTTATCCAATTAGTATCTCCTAACAGTTTTTGGAAATCATTCAAGGTAACCAGATTATCTTTACGAATTTCTATCTTCTGAGCTCGAAACCATTCCTTTTCCAGAAAAAACCCCAAATAAGAATAAGGGGGGAAGCGTTGCACCTTTTCTGTTGTGATAATCAAACCATAATCCTGTAATGCAGTTTGCATATAAGCGAATGTTCTTAATAGCAACTCCTCATCTTGATATGCCAAAAGAATATCATCCATATAATGAATAATATATACTTGGGGGTACGAGGACCTAGTGGTTTTTAAAGCTTGAGCAACAAATTTCTGACAGAGAGTAGGACTATTAGCCATTCCCTGAGGTAAAACTTGCCACTGATATCTTTTCATAGGTTCTTTATAATTTGTAGAAGGGACACTAAAAGCAAATCTTTGACAGTCATTAGTGGCAAGGGGAATAGTATAAAATCAGTCTTTTAAGTCAATAATAATTTTGTAAGTATTTTTTGGAATGGCCATGGGGGTAGGCAACCCCGGCTGAAGGGGGCCCATCAATTCCATTGTTTCATTAACCTTTCGTAAATCTTGTAATAGCCTCCATTTACCTGTTTTCTTTTTAATGACAAAAATAGGTGAATTCCAAGGTGAATTTGAGGGGGTAATATGGCCGAGAGCAAGCTGTTCCTGCACAAGCTGATTGGCGGCCGTGATCTTTTCTACTGATAGGGGCCACTGATCAACCCATACCGGATCGTCAGACTTCCATTTTATCGGATCAGCATGGATTGCAGGACGATCAATGACCCCTCCTAAAAACATCCTATACCTTTTCTATCATTCTTAACTGCAGGGATCAGGGATTGTAAAGGCCCTTGTGAATGTATCCCCAACCCCTGATGGGGCAAAAGGCCTTGGTCTAACAATTGATTACTAATCTTTTTATCTGGACTATAAAGATATACCCCCATATTCATCATAACATCTCTCCCCCATAGATTAACCGGCAGTCCTGGCAAAACATAAGGTTGAAAATGTCCTTCATGTCCTTCTTCGTCCCTCCACTTTAAAAAGGTTGAACTCTGTTCTGGGTCATGTGATTGCCCAATGCGTTGCAGAGTAGAAATTACAACCTGCTTAGGCCATTCATCAGGCCAATGTTTTTGAGATATGACAGAAACATCTGCACCAGTATCCAAAATACCTTTAAAAGGCTTTTCTTGAATATACAGGGCGCTGTTTATTAATGGCCTGAATCCAATAAGCGTCTGAAGACCCAAAACCTCGGGATCCTCGTTCTTGCTTAATGGCTTTTCCAACTGGAATTGTAGGAAGTAGAATTGATTGAGCAACACGTTGACCAGATTGTATTACTGTTATGCCCTGTGGTGAATGGGCCATAATTTTTATTTCACCCATATAATCAGAGTCTATGACTCCAGAGGCTACTAATAAACCTTTCATCATAGTACTGCTTCTCCCCAATAGGAGGCTCATAGTGTTCTTCGGAAGAGGGCCAAAAATTCCAGTTGGTAAAGCCTGCATGCCCATTTCTGGAGTTAATACTGTGTAGGTGGAGAAACTGAGGTCCAATCCTGCACTCCCTGCAGTTGCACTGAACAACTCGGTAACAGTTCTGCGTTTTGGCCTTGAAGCGTCTCCAATTTGGTCAGATTTTGCATCACCCCATAACATTGTTTCGGGGCCTGGGGCTGGCCCCTCACCCAGTTTCCCGAGACCGGAGGAAGTGGCTTTCCCTGTTAAGTCAGTTTTAGAACGGCAATCCTTCGCCCAGTGTTTGCCTTTCTTACACCTAGGACAAAGGTTAGGGGTTTGAGCAGGTCTCCGGGCCTGCTTCTGCGGGCAGTGGGTGGCCTGATGACCCATCTGGCCACAAGAAAAGCAGCCAGAGCCAGGGACTCGAAGCCGACCACTAGTTTTATCCCACTTTTGTTGTTGATACAGTACTTCTTTGACTGTCTTTCCTTGTAATGCCGCGGCCAAAGTTATGCCTTGAACGTATGAAGGGCCGATATCAGCACAAATCTATATATAGTCAGATAAGCCTCCCTTTTTCCTGTAAGGTCTCAGGGCAGCTTGACAAGCCGAATTGGCATTCTCATAAGCAAGCTGTTTAGTCAACACCATCCCCGCCTGCTCATCCCCTATCATTTTACCAATTGCCTCAAGCAGGCGGGCAACAAAATCCTGATATGGTTCATCTGGCCCCTGGCGAATTTTAGATAAATCTTCAGTCTTTTTACCAGAATTTGGAAGCTTTTTCCATGCTCGTAGAGCCGCAGCACTAATCTGAGGGTAGGCTCCAGGCAAATAATTAAGTTGACTATTAGTGTCTCGATATTCTCCCTCTCCCACCATCATTTCATAAGTGGTGTTCAGTCCCTGTCGCCGATTGATATCGGCCGTGATCCCACACTGCTCAGCAAACTCAGATTTCCATAGTAAATAATCTCTTCCAGATAAACAAGCCCGAGCAACCTGTTTCCAATCATTAGGTGGCAGATTTTGATTTCCTAAAGCCTCTATAATAGCCTGAGTAAATGGAGCAGTCGGGCCGTATTGTGCACAAGCCATTTTTAACTCTTTCAGTTGCTTCAAGGGCAGCGGCTCATAATACCTCTGCTGTTGAGCATTTTCAAACACTGGATAGATTCCTGAAAACCCAGGAATATGTTCTCCTTCTTCATTAGCTCCTTTAATTGCTTGTTGAAGAGGAGATAATAATATCTCACTTTTAATTTTTATGTTTTCACCGGGCAAAGAAGCAGGGATAGATATAAGCTCTCGCAGTTCTACGAAAGGTGGAGGTGGATCGAGTCCAGCAAGAACCGAGGGAGGCTGTGCTGGAGGCTCAGGCTGGCTGGAGTGGGAGTCTCCCTGTGCATCCTTTTTTACTGCTATAACAATCTTCTGAATTAAATTCTCCAGCTGTTCTTCAGAAAGCCCTGAATGCTTTAATTCCCCTTTTCCCGAGGGGGATTGCATGTTAACCATCATCTCCCAAGGCATATCCTTTCTATGGTACTGAGCCGCTTGTTCATTTAACTCTTCCTGTTCATCAGAGCTTAACACATCATCACTCCCTCCAGCCTTACAAGCTGTTCCCTCAGGCACAGCATAAAGCGGCTCAGGTGGAGGGGCAGAAGGCTCTGCAACTTCGGGTCCCGTGGAATCCCTGAGAGCCGTTTGAATTTTATGTCCCTCATGTTCAGGATCCAGATAGTCTCTTCTGAGAGTCCACAAAGAAAAAGCATCCACAGGAACACGATTGGGACCATGTAAGGAATAATATGTCTGCAATTGTTTTCCTACCTTTTTCCAAGTTTCCAGACTAACTGTTCCTTCCTCTGGAAACCAGGGACAAACCTCTTCTATGAAAAGTAAAAACTTCTCTAGCTGTAACTTATGTACATGAATTCCCCTACCTTTTAACATAGTTTTCAACATATGTACAAATAACTGGCGGCTATTGCCTTGTCCCATGATTTATTACTCTCGACAATCACCCTCCCTGCCCTTTACTTTAATTAATTAGGAATTCCTCTTTATTTACCTCAATCTTGGTGGGCAGCAGCCGTCGTCGCGCTCCGATTCTCGAGTCCCTGTTTTGGGCGCCACCAGCCGGTGCCAGCCGGTCCCGAGACAGGTCCCGAGAACGTGCACGGCGGGGCTAAGAAAGAAACTAAAGCAAGAGACTACAACAAAGATGGCGTCGAGAGGTTCAGACACGGCTCCACGAAGGGACGCAGTCTGACACCAACTTTATTCAGCATCTTATATTTATACAGAAAAGCGTGAGAAAGACAAGACAGTTGACATTTTTTCTTGGTTGGCCTATACATCTTACAAACAGTCACAAGAAATCTTGAGAGCATGGGAATGGCTCCCTGTTTTTATTTCTTACACCAGATAACATTTCCCTGTGCGTGAGAAGTTTGCACAGAACTCCAGGTGCCTGCAGTAAATAAGCGCCTAATCTCTGGGGTGGTGGGACAGAGAGCTATGTTTGCAAGCAAACCCTCAAGGACTGAGGCAGCTCCCAGAGCTGTGTCCTTCGGACAAAGGACCCCGTTCTCATGGGCAGCTCCCCGCAACGGAGGAGCCTGGTAGGCTGCAGTCCATGGGGTCTCGAAGAGTCGGACATGACTGAGTGACTTCACTTTCACTTTTCACTTTCATGCATTGGAGAAGGAAATGGCAACCCACTCCAGTGTTCTTGCCTGGAGAATCCCAGGGACGGCGGAGCCTGGTGGGCTGCTGTCTATGGGGTCGCACAAAGTCGGACACGACTGAAGCGACTTAGCAGCAACAGCAGCACCCTTGTTTATAATGAAATAATTTGAAATTATTTGAAAACCAAAATGAATGTCATTCAACTCTCAAATAATCCATACTATGCTTCGTTTCTAGTGTGTATGCAAATGCAGGTTTTTGATGGTTTGTGCTTCAGAGAAGAGAAGCCCTTCTATATTGTGTTGCAACCATTTATATCTATTCTCCATTAGAAGATGGACACCGTAATGTAAAATGTAAAATGAACGTCTAACTGGAGGTGTTTGTTATTCGTGTCAAATATCCTTGGAGGTCACCATGATGTAAGTGATCATGGAATCTTTTCATATATTAAAGTAGGACAGATTGGTTCTAAATTTTCAATAGTTATGTCACTTGATTTGTGAGGAGAACACAGTGACAGCTAACTGAAATATTGATGTTATGTTTATAATATCCCTAGAAGTCATGAACTTTAGTTGACAACGTTGAAATAAAGACAGCTTCTGTGATAACCTAGAAATGTATGGGAAACCCTTCCTGAAAAAGTCATATAATTAGTGTATGTCTGTTTACTAGCTTCTGCTTTGTCAATCACAGAAATCACAATTCTCAGATGTTATATCAGGAAACTAAATAGCTTTCTCTACACTTGTAATTTGTATTTTAATCAATGATCACACAGTGAATTGTAAAATGTTTTATTTCAACTATGTGTGAAATTAAGACATGCTAATTAATAAAAAGTGAATG
>NW_027219786.1:0-69473 GCF_027580195.1 Bos mutus | reverse complement strand
AAGCTCCAGCTGATCCAGTGTATTGAAGGAGAGATGGCCTAGGGGACTATTTATATGCTCATCAGAGATATCAAGAATAATAGTATGAGGATAGCTCAGTAGGAAAATTCGGTGGAAAAGAGACTGAGTAGCTTGGTTTTGCCAGGAGACCAATAAAACTTCAAGACAAAGTTTGCACCACTTACGTGGGCACAGGCGCCCTCTCGAATAAGCGGAAGGTGCCTCACCTAGACACCTTCTCGAGTGGGTCTTAGCAGCCCAGGCATAATTAGTAAGCGTGGTGGGTTCCGCTCAGATGGAGACTCGGCTGGAAGTTACAGGGAAGAATGACAAGGAACTTTATGAATTGGGCTGTAAGTTAACTCTTTGACAGAGAGGCGAGATGGTGGTGGGGACAGCCCCAGTGAAATCAGAGGTGAGCACAAAAGCAATAAAGTAGGCAGACTCTGGTTTTTTTGGGAGGAGATGCTCGAGAATATCCGGGTGGACTCCTGAGGCTCGATCCGCATTTGCGTATGCGGGCCTCCTTCCTCATGACCTTTGTCCAGAGTGGAATGCCTCACCTGCTCCCGGCACATGATCAGTGCATGCCACAGTCACGATGATCAGTGCATGATCAGCCACGTGATCACTGAATGCACAGTCACGTGATCAAACGCCTCTCAGTCACGTGATCACCGTATGATAAACGTGATCAGTGAGCGATCAGCCACAGCGTGATCACTGCATGCACAGTCAGGTGGTCAGTTTCTGATCAGCCACGTGATCAGTGCCTGCAAGTCCCATGATCAGCGCCTGTCAGTCACTGATCATTGCCTGATAAACACGTGATCAGTGCATGATGCAGCCACGTGATCAGTGCATGCTCAGTCACGTGATCTGTGCTTGATCAGCCAGGTGATCAGTGCCTGCAGAATCACGTGATCAGGGCCTGCTGAGCTGCGTGATTCCTGCCGGCTCATCTGCATGACAATTGCCAGCTGAGCTGCGTGATTCCTGTCGGCTCATCTGCTTGACAATTGCCAGCTGAGCTGCGTGATTCCTGCCTGGTCACCTGCCTGATTATTGCCAGTTGAGCAGCATGATTCATCACTGCTGAGCTCCATGCTTGTGCCTGCTGATTGCGTGGTTCGGGTCTGCTCAGCTCTTTGAGTATTGCCTCCTGAGGTCCCTGTTCGGGGACCCACCTGCTGGGGACCAGCCCCAGCTGATCAGGGTATTCGAAGGAGGATGGCCTAGGCGACTATTTATATGCTCATCAGAGATATCAAGAATAATAGTATGAGGATAGCTCAGTAGGAAAATTCGGTGGAGAAAAGAGACTGAGTAGCTTGGTTTTACCAGGAGACCAATAAAACTTCAAGACAAAGTTTGCACCACTTACGTGGGCACAGGCGCCCTCTCGAATAAGCGGAAGGTGCCTCACCTAGACACCTTCTCGAGTGGGTCTTAGCAGCCCAGGCATAATTAGTAAGCGTGGTGGGTTCCGGCTCTCCAGATGGAGACTCAGCTGGAAGTTACAGGGAAGAATGACAAGGAACTTTATGAATTGGGCTGTAAGTTAACTCTTTGACAGAGAGGCGAGATGGTGGTGGGGACAGCCCCAGTGAAATCAGAGGTGAGAGCACAAAGCACTAAAATAGGCAGACTCTGGTTCTTTGGGAGAGATGCTCGAGAATATCCGGGTGGACTCCTGAGGCTCGATCCGCATTTGCGTATGCGGCCTCCTTCCTCATGACCTTTGTCCAGAGTGGAATGCCTCACCGTCTCCGACACATGATCAGTGCATGCTCAGTCACGAAATCAGTGCATGATCAGCCACGTGATCACTGACTGCCCCTGTCACGTGATCAGCGCCTCTCAGTCACGGATCACCGTATGATAAACATGTGATCAGTGAGCGGCTCAGCCACGTGATCACTGCATGTGCAGTCAGGTGGTCAATTCTGATCAGCCACGTGATCATTGCGTGCACAGTCCATGATCAGCGCCTGTCAGTCACTGATCACTGCCTGATAAACACGTGATCATGTGCAGTGATGAGCCACGTAATCAGTGCATGCTCAGTCACGTGATCTGTACTTGATCAGTGATCTGTGCCTGCAGATCAGTCACGTGATCCCTGCAGAGTCACGGGATTCAGGGGTGATTCCTGCTCATCTGCATGACAATTGCCAGCTGAGCTGCGTGATTCCTGTCGGCTCATCTGCATGACAATTGCCAGCTGAGCTGCGTGATTCCTGCCTGGTCACCTGCTTGATTATTGCCAGGTGAGCAGCATGATTCGTCACTGTTGAGCTTCATGCTTGTGCCTGCTGATTGCCTGGTTCAGGTCTGCTCAGCTCTTTGAGTATTGCCTCCTGAGGTCCCTGTTTGGGCCCACCTGCTGGGGACCAGCCCCAGCTGATCCAGTGTATTGAAGGAGAGATGGCCTAGGGGACTATTTATATGCTCATCAGAGATATCAAGAATAATAGTATGAGGATAGCTCAGTAGGAAAATTCGGTGGAGAAAAGAGACTGAGTAGCTTGGTTTAGGCGAGACCAATCAAACTTCAAGACAAAGAAGTTTGCACCACTTCGTGGGCCATAGGCGCCCTCTCGAATAGCGGAAGGTGCCTCACCTAGACACCTTCTCGAGTGGGTCTTAGCAGCCCAGGCATAATTAGGAAGCGTGGTGGGTTCCACGCTCCAGATGGAGACTCGGCTGGAAGGTACAGGAAGAATGACAAGGAACTTTATGAATTGGGCTGTAAGTTAACTCTTTGACAGAGAGCGAGATGGTGGTGGGGACAGTCCCCAGTGAAATCAGAGTTGAGAGCACAAAGCACTAAAGTAGGCAGACTCTGGTTTTTTGGGGTGATGCTCGTGAATATCCGGGTGGATTCCTGAGGCTCGATCCCGCTTTTGCGTACGCCGGGCCTCCTTCCTCATGACGTTTGTCCAGAGTGGAATGCCTCAACGGCTCCCGACACATGATCAGTGCATGATCAGCCACGTGATCACTGACTGCCCCTGTCACGTGATCAGCGCCTCTCAGTCACATGATCACTGTATGATAAACACGTGATCAGTGAACGATCAGCCACATGATCACTGCATGCGCAGTCAGGTGGTCAGTTCCTGATCAGCCACGTGATCAGTGGGTGCACAGTCCCATGATCAGCGCCTGTCAGTCACTGATCACTGCCTGATAAACACGTGATCAGTGCATGATGAGCCACGTGATCAGTGCCCGATCAGCCACATCATCAGTGCATGTGCAGTCACGTGATCAGTGCATGATAGCCAGGTGATCAGTGCATGCTCAGTCACGTGATCTGTACTTGATCAGCCACGTGATCAGTGCCTGCAGAGTCACGTGATCAGGGCCTGCTGAGCTGCGTGATTCCTGCCGGCTCATCTGCATGACAATTGCCAGCTGAGCTGTGTGATTCCTGTGGGCTCATCTGCTTGACAATTGCCAGCTGAGCTGCGTGATTCCTGCCTGGTCACCTGCCTGATTATTGCCAGGTGAGCAGCATGATTTTCACTGCTGAGCTCCATGCTTATTCCCTGCTGACTGCGTGGTTGGGTCTGCTCAGCTCTTTGAGTATTGCCTCCTGAGGTCCCTGTTCAGGCGCCACCTGTCAGGGACCAGCCCCAGCTGATCAAGCTATTGAAGGAGATGGCCTAAGGCGACTGTTTATATGCTCATCAGAGATATCAAGAATAATAGTATGAGGATAGCTCAGTAGGAAAATTCGGTGGAGAAAAGAGCTGAGTAGCTGGTTTTACCGGGAGACCAATAAAACTTCAAGACAAGAAGTTTGCACCACTACGTGGGCCGCAGGCGCCCTCTCGAATAGCGGAAGGTGCCTCACCCTAGACACCTTCTCGAGTGGGTCTTATCAGCCCAGGCATAATTAGTAAGCGTGGTGAGTTCCGCGCTCCAGATGGAGACTCGGCTGGAAGTTACAGGGAAGAATGACAAGGAACTTTATGAATTGGAGCTGCAAGTTAACTCTTTGACAGAGACAGCGAGATGGTTGTGGGGACAGCCCCAGTGAAATCAGAGGTGAGCACAAAGCAATAAAGTAGGCAGACTCTGGTTTTTTTCAGGGAGATGCTCGAGAATATCCGGGTGGACTCCTGAGGCTCGATCCGCATTTGCGTATGCGGGCCTCCTTCCTCATGACCTTTGTCCAGAGTGGAAAGCCTCACCTGCTCGGCACATGATCAGTGCATGCTCAGTCACGATATCAGTGCATGATCAGCCACGTGATCACTGAATGCACAGTCACGTGATCAGCGCCTCTCAGTCACGTGATCACCGTATGATAAAGACGTGATCAGTGAACGATCAGCCACGTGATCACTGCATGCACAGTCAGGTGGTCAGTTTCTGATCAGCCACGTGATCAGTGCGTGCACAGTCCCATGATCAGCGCCTGTCAGTCACTGATCATTGCCTGATAAACACGTGATCAGTGCATGATAGCCACGTGATCAGTGCATGCTCAGTCACGTGATCTGTACTTGATCAGCCAGGTGATCAGTGCCGGCAGAATCACGTGATCAGGGCCTGCTGAGCTGCGTGATTCCTGCCGGCTCATTTGCATGACAATTGCCAGCTAAGCTGCGTGATTCCTGTCGGCTCATCTGCTTGACAATTGCCAGCTGAGCTGCGTGATTTCTGCCTGGTCACCTGCTTGATTATTGCCCGTTGAGCAGCATAATTCATCACTGCTGAGCTCCATGCTTATTGCCTGCTGATTGCGTGGTTCGTGTCTGCTCAGCTCTTTGAGTATTGCCTCAAGGTCCCTGTTCAGGCGCCACCTGCGAGGACCAGCCCCAGCTTATCCAGGGTATTGAAGGAGGAGAGATGGCCTGGCGACAATTTATATACAAATCAGAGATGTCAAGAATCATAGTATGAGGATAGCTCAGTAGGAAATTTCGGTGGAAAAGAGACTGAGTAGCTTGGTTTACGTGGGAGACCAATCAAACTTCAAGACAGGAAGTTTGCACCACTTCCGTGAGGCATGGGCGCCCTCTCGAATAGCGGAAGGTGCCTCACCTAGACACCTTCTCAAGTGGGTCTTAGCAGTCCAGGCATAATTAGTAAGCGTGGTGGGTTCCGGGCTCCAGATGGAGACTCAGCTGGAAGTTCAAGGGAAGAATGACAAGGAACTTTATGAATTGGAGTTGTAAGTTAAGTCTTTGACAGAGAGAGCGAGATGGTGGTTGGGGACAGCGCTCAGTGAAATCAGAGGTGAGAGCACAAAGCAATACAGTACGCAGACTCTGGTTTCTTCGGGGGGGAGATGCTCGAGAATATCCGGGTGAACTCCTGAGGCTCGATCCTGCATTTGCGTATGTCGAGCCTCCTTCCTCATGACCTTTGTCCAGAGTGGAATGCCTCACGGGCTCCCGGCACATGATCAGTGCATGCTCAGTCACGATATCAGTGCATGATCAGCCACGTGATCACTGACTGCACAATCACGTGATCAGCGCCTATCAGTCACGTGATCACCGTATGATAAACACTTGATCAGTGAACGATCAGCAACGTGATCACTGCATGGGCAGTCAGGTGCTCAGTTCCTGATCAGCCACGTGATCAGTGGGTGCACAGTCCCATGATCAGCGCCTGTCAGTCACTGATCACTGCCTGATAAACACGTGATCAGTGCATGATGAGCCACGTGATCAGTGCCCATCAGCCCGTCATCAGTGCATGCGCGATCCGCGGGATCAGTGCATGATAGCCACGTGATCAGTGCATGCTCAGTCCGTGATCTGTACTTGATCAGCCACGTGATCAGTGCCTGCAGAGTCACGTGACCAGGGCCTGCTGAGCTGGGTGATTCCTGCCGGCTCATCTGCATGACAATTGCCAGCTGAGCTGCGTGATTCCTGTCGGCTCATCTGCATGACAACTGCCAGCTGAGCTGCGTGATTCCTGCCTGGTCACCTGCTTGATTACTGCCAGGTGAGCAGCATGATTCGTCACTGCTGAGCTCCATGCTTGTGCCTGCAGATTGCGTGGTTTCGGGTCTGCTCAGCTCTTTGAGTATTGGTCTCCTGAGGTCCCTGTTAGGGGTCACCTGCGAGGACCAGCTCCAGCTGATCAGTGTATTCGAAGGAGAGATCTCCTAGGCGACTATTTATATGCTCATCAGAGATATCAAGAATAATAGTATGAGGATAGCTCAGTAGGAAAATTCGGTGGAGAAAAGAGACTGAGTAGCTTGGTTTTACAGGGAGACCAATAAAACTTCAAGACAAAGTTTGCACCACTTACGTGGGCCGCAGGCGCCCTCTCGAATAGCGGAAGGTGCCTCACCCTAGACACCTTCTCGAGTGGGTCTTAGCAGCCCAGGCATAATTAGGAAGCGTGGTGGGTTCCACGCTCCAGATGGAGACTCGGCTGGAAGGTACAGGGAAGAATGACAAGGAACTTTATGAATTGGAGCTGTAAGTTAACTCTTTGACAGAGAGCAAGATGGTGGTGGGGACAGTCCCCAGTGAAATCAGAGGTGAGCACAAAGCACTAAAGTAGGCAGACTCTGGTTTTTGGGGTAGATGCTCGTGAATATCCGGGTGGATTCCTGAGGCTCGATCCGGCATTTGCGTATGCCGGGCCTCCTTCCTCATGACGTTTGTCCAGAGTGGAATGCCTCACGGCTCGACACATGATCAGTGCATGATCAGCCCGTGATCACTGACTGCCCCTGTCACGTGATCAAAGCCTCTCAGTCACGTGATCACTGTATGATAAACACGTGATCAGTGAGCGATCAGCCACATGATCACTGCATGCGCATCAGGTGGTCAGTTCCTGGTCAGCCACGTGATCAGTGCGTGCACAGTCCCATGATCAGCGCCTGTCAGTCACTGATCACTGCCTGATAAACACGTGATCAGTGCATGATGAGCCACGTGATCAGTGCCCGATCAGCCAGGTCATCAGTGCATGCGCAGTCACGTGATCAGTGCATGATAGCCAGGTGATCAGTGCATGCTCAGTCACGTGATCTGTGCTTGATCAGCCACGTGATCAGTGCCTGCAGAGTCACGTGATCAGGGCCTGCTGAGCTGAGATTCCTGCGTGATTCCAGCTGAGCTCATTCTGCTCATCTGACAATTGCCAGCTGAGCTGCGTGATTCCTGCCTGGTCACCTGCCTGATTATTGCCAGGTGAGCAGCATGATTGGTCACTGCTGAGCTCCATGCTTGTGCCTGCTGATTGCGTGGTTGGGTCTGCTCAGCTCTTTGAGTATTGCCTCCTGAGGTCCCTGTTCAGGCGCCACCTGCTGAGGACCAGCCCCAGCTGATCAAGCTATTCGAAGGAGAGAGGCCTGGCGACTATTTATATGCTCATCAGAGATATCAAGAATAATAGTATGAGGATAGCTCAGTAGGAAAATTCGGTGGAGAAAAGAGAGACTGAGTAGCTTGGTTTACCGGGGAGACCAATAAAACTTCAAGACAAGAAGTTTGCACCACTTACGTGGGCCACAGGGCGCCCTCTCGAATAGCGGAAGGTGCCTCACCTAGACACCTTCTCGAGTGGGTCTTAGCAGCCCAGGCATAATTAGTAAGCGTGGTGGGTTCCAGCTCTCAGATGGAGACTCGGCTGGAAGTTACAGGGAAGAATGACAAGGAACTTTATGAATTGGAGCTGCAAGTTAACTCTTTGACAGAGAGAGCGAGATGGTGGTGGGGGACAGCCCCCAGTGAAATCAGAGGTGAGAGCACAAAGCACTAAAATAGGCAGACTCTCGTTCTTTGGGGGGAGATGCTCGAGAATATCCGGGTGGACTCCTGAGGCTCGATCCGCATTTGCGTATGCCGAGCGTCCTTCCTCATGACCTTTGTCCAGAGTGGCATGCCTCACCGTCTCCCGACACATGATCAGTGCATGCTCAGTCACGAAATCAGTGCATGATCAGCCACGTGATCACTGACTGCCCCTGTCACGTGATCAGCGCCTCTCAGTCACGGGATCACCGTATGATAAACATGTGATCAGTGAACGCTCAGCCACGTGATCACTGCATGTGCAGTCAGGTGGTCAATTCCTGATCAGCCACGTGATCATTGCGTGCACAGTCCATGATCAGCGCCTGTCAGTCACTGATCACTGCCTGATAAACACGTGATCTGTGCATGATGAGCCCGCGTAATCAGTGCATGCTCAGTCACGTGATCTATACTTGATCAGCCACGTGATCAGTGCCTGCAGAGTCACGGGATCAGGGCCTGCTGATCTTCGTGATTCCTGCCGGCTCATCTGCATTACAATTGTCAGCTGAGCTTCGTGATTCCTGTCGGCTCATCTGCTTGACAATTGCCAGCTGAGCTGCGTGATTCCTGCCTGGTCACCTGCTTGATCATTGCCAGGTGAGCAGCATGATTCGTCACTGTTGAGCTTCATGCTTGTGCCTGCTGATTGCCTGGTTGGGTCTGCTCAGCTCTTTGAGTATTGCCTCCTGAGGTCCCTGTTCAGGCGCCACCTGCTGGGGACAAGCCCCAGCTGATCCAGGGTATTCGAAGGAGAGATGGCCTGGGGACTATTTATATGCTCATCAGAGATATCAAGAATAATAATATGAGGATAGCTCAGTAGGAAAATTCGGTGGAGAAAAGAGACTGAGTAGCTTGGTTTACGCGATAGACCAATCAAACTTCAAGACAAGAAGTTTGCACCACTTCGTGGGCCACAGGCGCCCTCTCGAATAGCGGAAGGTGCCTCACCTAGACACCTTCTCGAGTGGGTCTTAGCAGCCCAGGCATAATTAGTAAGCGTGGTGTGTTCCACGCTCCAGATGGAGACTTCGGCTGGAAGGTACAGGGAAGAATGACAAGGAACTTTAAGAATTGGAGCTGTAAGTTAACTCTTTGACAGAGAGGCGAGATGGTGGTGGGGACAGCCCCAGTGAAATCAGAGGTGAGAGCACAAAGCAATAAAGTAGGCAGACTCTGGTTTTTTGGGGAGATGCTCGAGAATATCCGGGTGGACTCCTGAGGCTCAATCCGCATTTGCGTATGCGGGCCTCCTTCCTCATGACCTTTGTCCAGAGTGGAATGCCTCACGGCTCGGCACATGGCTCGTCACGATGTCAGTGCATGATCAGCCAGGTGATCACTGACTGCAGAGCATGATCAAAGCCTCTCGGTGATCACTGCATGAGCGATGAGCCACGTGATCAGTGCATGCTCAGTCACGTGATATGTGTGGTGATCCAGCATCAGCCACGTGATCAGTGCCTGCAGAGTCACGTGATCAGGGCCTGCTGAGCTGCGTGATTCCTGCCTGGTCACCTGCTTGATTGTTGCCAGTTGAGCCCCATGATTCTCATCTGCATGACTGCTGAGCTCCATGCTTTATTGCCTGAGCAGCACGATTGGTCACTGCTGCGTGGTTCTTGACTGGTTAATCTCTTTGATTATGCCTCCTGAGGTCCCTGTTCAGTCGCCACCTGCGAAGACCAGCCCCAGTTGACCCAGGGTATTCGAAGGAGAGATGGCCTAGGCGACTATTTATATGCTCATCAGAGATATCAAGAATAAAAGTATGAGGATAGCTCAGTAGGAAAATTCGGTGGAGAAAAGAGACTGAGTAGCTTGGTTTTACGCAGGAGACCAATAAAACTTCAAGACAAGAAGTTTGCACCACTTCCGTGGGCGAAGGCGCCGTCTAGAATAGCGGAAGGTGCCTCACCTAGACACCTTCTCGAGTGGGTCTTAGCAGCCCAGGCATAATTAGTAAGCGTGGTGGGTTCCGAGCTCCAGATGGAGACTCAGCTGGAAATTAAAGGGAAGAATGACAAGGAACTTTATGAATTGGAGCTGTAAGTTAACTCTTTGACAGAGAGAGCGAGATGGTGGTGGGGACAGCCCCAGTGAAATCAGAGGTGAGCACAAAGCAATAAAATAGGCAGACTCTGGTTTTTTTGGGGGAGATGCTCGAGAATATCCGGGTGGACTCCTGAGGCTCGATCCCGCATTTGCATATGCCGAGCCTCCTTCCTCATGACCTTTGTCCAGAGTGGAATGCCTCACCGGCTCCCGACACATGATCAGTGCATGCTCAGTCACGAAATCAGTGTGATCAGTGCATGATCACTGAGATCCACGTGATCACGTGATCAGTGCACAGTCCCAGGATCAGCGCCTGTCAAACACTGATCATCAGTGCCTCGCAAACACGTGATCAGTGCATGATTGGCCATGTGATCAGTGCCTGATCAGCCCATGATCAGCGCCTGTCACTGATCACTGCCTGATAAACACGTGATCGGTGCATGATGAGCCACGTGATCAGTGCATGCTCAATCACGTGATCTGTACTTGATCAGCCACGTGATCAGTGCCTGCAGAATCACGTGATCAGGGCCTGCAGAGCTGCGTGATTCCTGCCGGCTCATCTGCATGACAATTGCCAGCTGAGCTGCGTGATTCCTGTCGGCTCATCTGCTTGACAATTTCCAGCTGAGCTGCGTGATTCCTGCCTGGTCACCTGCTTGATTATTGCCAGTTGAGCAGCATGATTCGTCACTGCTGAGCTCCATGCTTATGCCTGCTGATTGCCTGGTTGGGTCTGCTCAGCTCTTTGAGTATTGCCTCCTGAGGTCCCTGTTCGGGACCCACCTGCTGGGACCAGCCCAGCTGATCCAGGTTATTCAAGGAGAGATGGCCTAGGGACTATTTATATGCTCATCAGAGATATCAAGAATAATAATATGAGGATAGCTCAGTAGGAAAATTCGGTGGAGAAAAGAGACTGAGTAGCTTGGTTTTATGCGGAGACCAATAAAACTTCAAGACAAGAAGTTTGCACCACTTACGTAGGCCACAGGCGCCCTCTCGAATAGCGGAAGGTGCCTCACCCTAGACACCTTCCTTCCAGTGGGTCTTAGCAGCCCAGGCATAATTAGTAAGCGTGGTGAGTTCCACGCTCCAGATGGAGACTTCGGCTGGAAGTTACAGGGAAGAATGACAAGGAACTTTATGAATTGGAGCTGCAAGTTAACTCTTTGACAGAGAGAGCGAGATGGTGGTGGGGACAGCCCCAGTGAAATCAGAGGTGAGAGCACAAAGCAATAAAATAGGCAGACTCTGGTTTTTTGGGGAGATGCTCGAGAATATCGGGTGGATTCCTGAGGCTCGATCCGCATTTGCGTATGCCGGGCCTCCTTCCTCATGACCTTTGTCCAGAGTGGAAAGCCTCACGGCTCCCGGCACATGAGCATGCATGCTCAGTCACGATGTCAGTGCATGATCAGCCAGGTGATCACTGACTGCAGAGTAACGTGATCAAAGCCCTCGTCACGTGATCACCGTATAATAAACACGTGATCAGTGAGCGATCAGCCACGTGATCACTGCATTCGCAGTCAGGTGGTCAGTTCCTGATCAGCCACGTGATCAGTGCAGAGTCCCATGATCAGCACCTGTCTGTCACTGATCACTGCTTGATAAACAGTTCATCAATGCTTGTCAGCCACGTGATCTGATCAGGCCGTCATCAGTGATCATTGATCAGTGCACAGTGATCCGTGCACAGTCCCAGGATCAGCGCCTGTCAGTCACTGATCATTGCCTCATAAACACGTGATCATTAGCCAGCATGATGAACAGCCAGGTCGTGATCAGTGCATCAGTGCATGATCCACGTCACGTGATCTGTACTTGATCAGCCAGGTGATCAGTGCCTGCAGAGGCAGGTGACCAGGGCCTGCAGAGCTGCGTGATTCCTGCCGGCTCATCTGCATGACAATTGCCAGCTGAGCTGCGTGATTCCTGTCGGCTCATCTGCTTGACAATTGCCAGCTGAGCTGCGTGATTCCTGCCTGGTCACCTGCTTGATTATTGCCAGTTGAGCAGCATGATTCGTCACTGCTGAGCTCCGTTTTTATTGCCTGCTGATTGCCTGGTTCGGGTCTGCTCAGCTCTTTAAGTATTGCCTCCTGAGTTCCTTGTTCGGGACCCACCTGCCGGGGACCAGCCACAGCTGATCCAGGGTATTCGAAGCATAGATGGCCTAGGCGACTATTTATATGCTCATCAGAGTTATCAAGAATAATAGTATGAGGATAGATCAGTAGGAAAATTCGGTGGAGAAAAGAGAATGAGTAGCTTGGTTTATGCGGGAGACCAATAAAACTTCAAGACAAGAAGTTTGCACCACTTAGGTAGGCCGCAGGCGCCCTCTCGAATAGCGGAAGGTGCCTCACCCTAGACACCTCCTCGAGTGGGTCTTAGCAGCCCAGGCATAATTAGTAAGCGTGGTGGGTTCCGCGCTCCAGATGGAGACTCGCCTGGAAATTACAGGGAAGAATGACATGGAACTTTATGAATTGGAGCTGTAAGTTAACTCTTTGACAGAGCGAGTGAGATGGTGGTGGGGGACAGCCCCCAGTGAAATCAGAGGTGAGAGCACAAAGCACTAAAATAGGCAGACTCTCGTTCTTTGGGGGGGGAGATGCTCGAGAATATCCGGGTGGACTCCTGAGGCTCGATCCCGCATTTGCGTATGCCGAGCCTCCTTCCTCATGACCTTTGTCCAGAGTGGCATGCCTCACCGTCTCCCGACACATGATCAGTGCATGCTCAGTCACGAAATCAGTGCATGATCAGCCTCGTGATAACTGACTGCCCCTGTCACGTGATCAGCGCCTCTCAGTCACGGGATCACCGGATGATAAACACGTGATCAGTGAACGCTCAGCCACGTGATCACTGCATGTGCAGTGAGGTGGTCAATTCCTGATCTGCCACGTGATCATTGCGTGCACAGTCCCATGATCAGCGCCTGTCAGTCACTGATCACTGCCTGATAAACACGTGATCAGTGCATGATGAGCCACGTGATCAGTGCATGCTCAGTCACGTGATCTGTACTTGATCAGCCCCGTGATCAGTGCCTGCAGAGTCACGGGATGAGGGCCTGCTGAGCTTCGTGATTCCTGCCGGCTCATCTGCATTACAATTGTCAGCTGAGCTGCGTGATTCCTGTCGGCTCATCTGCTTGACAATTGCCAGCTGAGCTGCGTGATTCCTGCCCGGTCACCTGCTTGATTATTGCCCGGTGAGCAGCATGATTCGTCACTGTTGAGCTTCATGCTTATTGCCTGCTGATTGCCTGGTTCGGGTCTGCTCAGCTCTTTGAGTATTGCCTCCTGAGGTCCCTGTTTGGGCGCCACCTGCTGGGGACAAGCCCCAGCTGATACAGGGTATTCGAAGGAGAGATGGCCTAGGGACTATTTATATGCTCATCAGAGATATCAAGTATAATAGTATGAGGATAGCTCAGTAGGAAAATTCGGTGGAGAAAAAAGACTGAGTAGCTTGGTTCAGGCGATAGACCAATCAAACTTCAAGACAAGAAATTTGCACCACTTACGTAGGCCGCAGGCACCCTCTCGAATAGCGGAACGTGCCTCATCCTAGACACTTTCTCGAGTGGGTCTTAGCAGCCCAGGCATAATTAGTAAGCGTGGTGGGTTCCACGCTCCAGATGGAGACTCGGCTGGAAGTTACAGGGAGGAATAACAAGGAACTTTAAGATTTGGAGCTGTAAGCTATCTCTTTGACAGAGAGAGCGAGATGGTGGTGGGGGACAGCCCCCAGTGAAATCAGAGGTGAGAGCACAAAGCAATACAGTAGGCAGACTCTGGTTTTTTGGGGGGGCGGGAGATGCTCGAGAATATCCGGGTGGACTCCTGAGGCTCGATCCCGCATTTGCGTATGCCGGGCCTCCTTCCTCATGACTTTTGTCCAGAGTGGAATGCCTCACCGGCTCCCGGCACATGATCAGTGCATGCGCAGTCACGTGATCACTGCATGATAGCCACGTGATCAGTGCATGCTCAGTCACGTGATATGTACTTGATCAGCCACGTGATCAGTGCCTGCAGAGTCACGTGATCAGGGCCTGCTGAGCTGCGTGATTCCTGCCTGGTCACCTGCTTGATTATTGCCAGTTGAGCCCCATGATTCGTCACTGCTGAGCTTCATGCTTATTGCCTGCTTATTGCGTGGTTCGTGACTGCTAATCTCTTTGATTATTGCCTCCTTGAGGTCCCTGTTCGGTCGCCACCTGCCTAAGATCAGCCCCAGCTGACCCACGGTATTCGAAGGAGAGATGACCTAGCCGACTATTTATATGCTCATCAGAGATATCAAGAATAAAATATGAGGATAGGTCAGTAGGAAAACTCGGTGGAGAAAAGACACTGTGTAGCTTGGTTTACACAGGAGACCAATAATAATTCAAGACAAGAAGTTTGCACCACTTAGTTAGGCCGAAGGCCCAGTCTGGAATAGCGGAAGGTGCCTCACCCCAGACACCTTCTCAAGTGGGTCTTAGCAACCCAGGCATAATTAGTAAGCGTGGAGTGTTCCGAGCTCCAGATGGAGACTCAGCTGGAAATTAAAGGGAAGAATGACAAGGAACTTTATGAATTGGAGCTGTAAGTTATCTCTTTGACAGAGAGAGCGAGATGGTGGTGGGGGACAGCCCCCAGTGAAATCAGAGGTGAGAGCACAAAGCAATAAAGTAGGCAGACTCTGGGTTTTTTGGGAGGGAGATGCTCGAGAATATCCGGGTGGACTCCTGAGGCTCGATCCCGAATTTGCATATGCCGAGTCTCCTTCCTCCTGACCTCTGTCCAGAGTGGAATGCCTCACCGGCTCCCGGCACATGATCAGTGCATGCTCAGTCACGATATCAGTGCATGATAGCCACATGATCAGTGCGTGCACAGTCCCATGATCAGCGCCTGTCAGTCACTGATCATTGCCTCATAAACACGTGATCAGTGCATGATTAGCCATGTGATCAGTGCCTGATGAGCCACGTCATCAGTGCATGCCCAGTCACGTGATCAGTGCATGATAGCCACGTGATCAGTGCATGCTCAGTCACGTGATCTGTACTTGATCAGCCACGTGATCAGTGCCTGCAGAGTCAGGTGATCAGGGCCTGCAGAGCTGCGTGATTCCTGCCGGCTTGTCTGCATGACAATTGCCAGCTGAGCTGTGTGATTCCTGCCTGGTCACCTGCTTGATTATTGCCAGTTGAGCCCCATGATTCGTCACTGCTGAGCTCCGTGTTTATTGCCTGCTGATTGCGTGGATCGTGTCTGCTAATCTCTTTGATTATTGCCTCCTGAGGTCCCTGTTCGGTCGCCACCTACCGGAGACCATCCCCAGCTGACCCACGGTATTCGAAGGGGAGATGGCTTAGGCGACTATTTATATGCTCATCAGAGATATCAAGAATAAAATATGAGGATAGCTCAGTAGGAAAATTCGGTGGAGAAAAGAGACTGAGTAGCTTGGTTTACGCGGGAGACCAATCAAACTTCAAGACAAGAAGTTTACACCACTTCCGTAGGCCGCAGGCGCCCTCTCGAATAGCGGAAGGTGCCTCACCCTAGACACCGTCTCGAGTGGGTCTTAGCAGCCCAGGCATAATTATAAGCGTGGTGGGTTCCACGCTCCAGATGGAGACTCGGCTGGAAGTTACAGGGAAGAATGACAAGGAACTTTATGAATTGGAGCTGCAAGTTAACTCTTTGACAGAGAGAGCGAGATGGTGGTGGGGGACAGCCCCCAGTGAAATCAGAGGTGAGAGCACAAAGCAATAAAATAGGCAGACTCTGGTTTTTTTTGGTGGGGAGACGCTCGAGAACATCCTGGTGGACTCCTGAGGCTCGATCTTGCATTTGCGTATGCCGGGCCTCCTTCCTCATGACCTTTGTCCAGAGTGGAATGCCTCACCGGCTCCCGGCACATGATCACTGCATGCTCAGTCACGATATCAGTGCGTGATCAGCCACGTGATCAATGACTTCACACTCACGTGATCAGCGCCTCTCAGTCACGTGATCACCGTATGCTAAACACGTGATCAGTGAACGATCAGCCACGATATCACTGCATGCACAGTCAGGTGGTCAGTTCCTGATCAGCCACGTGATCATTGCGTGCACAGTCCCATGATCAGCGCCTGTCAGTCACTGATCACTGCCTGATAAACACGTGATTAGTGCATGATGAGCCACGTGATCAGTGCCCGATCAGCCACTTCTTCAGTGCATGTGCAGTCACGTGATCAGTGCATGATAGCCAGGTGATCAGTGCATGCTCAGTCACGTGATCTGTACTTGATCAGCCACGTGATCAGTGCTGGCAGAGTCACGTGATCAGGGCCTGCTGAGCTGCGTGATTCCTGCCGGCTCATCTGCATGACAATTGCCAACTGAGCTGTGTGATTCCTGTCGGCTCATCTGCTTGACAATTGCCAGCTGAGCTGCGTGATTCCTGCCTGGTCACCTGCTTGATTATTGCCAGGTGAGCAGCATGATTTTTCACTGCTGAGCTCCATGCTTATTGCCTGTTGACTGCGTGGTTCGGGTCTGCTCAGCTCTTTGAGTATTGCCTCCTGAGGTCCCTGTTCGGGCGCCACGTGCCGGGGACCAGCCCCAGCTGATCCAAGCTATTCGACGGAGGGAAGGCCTAGGCGACTGTTTATATGCTCATCAGAGATATCAAGAATAATAGTATGAGGATAGCTCAGTAGGAAAATTCGGTGGAGAAAAGAGACTGAGTAGCTGGTTTACCCGGGAGACCAATAAAACTTCAAGACAAGAAGTTTGCACTACTTACGTGGGCCGCAGGCCCCCTCTCGAATAGCGGAATTTGCCTTACCCTAGACACCTTCTCGAGTGGGTCTTAGCAGCCCAGGCATAATTAGTAAGCGTGGTGGGTTCTGCGCTCCAGATGGAGACTTGGCTGGAAGTTACAGGGAAGAATGACAAGGAACTTTATGAATTGGAGCTGCAAGTTAACTCTTTGACAGAGAGAGAGAGATGGTGGTGGGGGACAGCCCCTAGTGAAATCACAGGTGAGAGCATAAAGCAATAAAGTAGGCAGACTCTGGTTTTTTTGGGCTGGAGATGCTCGAGAATATCCGGGTGGACTCCTGAGATTCGATCCCGCATTTGCGTATGCCGGTCCTTCTTCCTCATGACCTTTGTCCAGAGTGGAATGCCTCACCGGCTCCCGGCACATGATCAGTGCATGCTCAGTCACGATATCAGTGCATGATCAGCCAGGTGATCACTGACTGCCCCTGTCACCTGATCAGCGCCTCTCGGTCACGTGATCACCGTATGATAAACACGTGATCAGTGAAGGATCAACCACGTGATCATGCATTTGCCGTCAGGTGATGAGTATCTGATCAGCCTCGTGATCACTGCATGCCCAGTCAGGTGGTCAGTTCCTGATCAGCCCCGTGATCAGTGCGTGCACAGTCCCATGATCAGCGCCTGTCAGTCACTGATCACGGCCTGATAAACACGTGATCAGTGCATGACGAGCCACGTTATCAGTGCCCATACAGCCACTTCATCAGTGCATGCGCAGTCACGTGATCAGTGCATGATAGCCACGTGATCAGTGCATGCTCAGTCACGTTATCTGTACTTGATCAGCCACGTGATCAGTGCCTGCAGAGTCATGTGATCAGGGCCTGCTGAGCTGCGTGATACCTGCCGGCTCATCTGCATGACAATTGCCAGCTGAGCTGCGTGATATCTGCCTGGTCATCTGCTTGATTATTGCCAGGTGAGCAGCATTATTCGTCACTTCTGAGCTCGATGCTCATTGCCTGCTGATTGCGTGGTTCGGGTCTCCTCACCTCTTTGAGTATTGCCTCCTGAGGTCCCTGTTCGGGCGCCACCTGCTGGGGACCAGCCCCCGCTGATCCAGGGTATTCGAAGGAGAGATGGCCTAGGCGACACTGAGCACGTGGCTGATCATACACTGATCACGTGGCTGATAATGCACTAATCAGGTGGGTGATCACACGGTGATGATGTAGCTGATGATGCACTAATCACGTTGCTGATCATGAACTGATCAAGTGATGAGCAGGCAGTGATCACATGTCTGAATGGCACTGAACATGTGACTGATCATGCGCTGATCACTTGGCTATCTTGCACTGAACATGTGCCTCAGGAGGCAATAATCAAAGAGCTGAGCAGGCACGAATCATGCAATCAGCAGGCAATAATCATGGACCTCAGCTGTGACGAATCATGCTGCTCAGCTGGCAATAATCAAGCAGCTGAGCAGGCAGGAATCACATGGCTCAGCAGGCAATTGTCAAGCAGATGAGCAGGCTGTAATCACGCAGCTCAGCTGGCAATAACCAAGCAGATGAGCAGGCAGGTATCACGCAGCTGAGCTGGCAATTATCAAGGAGATGAGCAGGCTGGAATCACGAAGATCAGCTGACAGTTATCAAGCAGATGAGCAAGCAGGAATCACACAGCTGACCTGGCAATAATCAAGCAGAAGAGCAGCCAGGAATCACGCACCTCAGCTGGCAAATATAAAGCAGATGGGCAGGCAGGTATCACGCACCTCAGGTAGCAATTATCAAGCAGATGGGCAGACAGGAATCACGCAGCTCAGCTGGCAATTATCAAACAGATGATCAGGCAGGAATAATGCAGCTCGGCTGACAATAGTCAAGCAGCTGAGTAGACAGGAATCTCGCAGCTCAGCTGGCCCTGATGACGTGACAGCACGCACTGTTCACGTCGCTCATCATACACTGATCACGTGACTGTTCATGCACTGATCACGTTGATATCATTCACTGATCACGTGATTCTCATGCATTGATCACGTGACTGCGCATGCACTGATCACGTGGCTGATCATGCACTGATACTGTGACTGGGCATGGACTGATCACATGACTATCATGTAGTGATCACGTGACTGAATGGCACTGATCATGTGACTGATCATGCGCTGATCATGTTTGCAATCATACACTGATCATGTGCCTCTGGAGGCAATAATCAAAGAGCTGAGTAGGCACGAATCACACAATCAAAAGGCAATAATCATGGAGCTCAGCTGTGATGAATCATGCCACTCAGCTGGTAATACCCAAGCAGCTGAGCAGGCAGGAATTACGCAGCACAGCTGGCAATTGATAAGCAGATGACTGGCAGGAATATCGCATCTCAGCTGGCAATTGTCAAGCAAATGATCAGACAGGAATCATGCAGTTCAGCAGGCCTGGACCACGTGACTGAGCACGCACTGTTCACGTGGCTATCATCCACTGATCACATGACTGACCATTGACTGATCACCTGACTGTGCATGCACTGATCACATGGCTGATCATACACTGATAACGTGGCTGATCATGCACTGATCACGTGGCTATCAGGGAATGATCACGTGATTGCGCACGCACTGAACACGTGGATGATCACGTACTGATCTACTGGCTGATCATGCACTAATCACCTGGCTGATCATGCACTGATCACGTGACTGATCACGCACTGATCAGGTGGCTATCATGCACTGATCACGTGAATATCATGCACTGATCACGTGGCTGATCCTACTCTGATCACGTGAATGATCATGCACTGATCACGTGGCTATCATGCAATGATCACCTGGCTATCAGCCACTGATCACTTGGCTGATCGAACACTGTTCACGTGGCGGATCAAGCACAGATAACGTGATTGATCATGCACTGATCACGTGGCTATCATGCAGTGATCACATGGCTGTTCATGCACTGCTCACGTGACTGATGATGCACTTATCACTTGGCTAACATGCACTGATCACTAGCTGTGCAAGCACTGATCCTGGAGCTGAACATGCAGTGATCACGTGGCTGATCATGCACTGATCACGTGACTGATCATGCAGCTATCATGCACTGATCCCGTGGCTGATCAAGCACTGGTCATGTGACTGAATATGCACTGATCACGTAGCTATCATGCACTGACCATGTGAATGCACAAGCACCGATCACGTAACTAATCATGCACTGATCACGTGGCTGTCATGCACTGATAACGTGGTGGATCATACCCTGATCACAAGGCTGATAATACACCTATCACGTGACTGATCATGCACTGATCTCGGGGCTCTCATGCACTGATCACGTGGCTGATCATACATTGCTCACTTAACTGTTCATGCACTGACCACGTGGCTATCATGCACTTATCACGTAGCTATCATGCACTGATCAGGTGGCTATCATGCACTGATCACGTGGCTGATCATACATTGAATATGTGACTGATCATGCACTGATTACGTGGCTTTCATGCACTGATCATGTGGCTGCGCATGCATTGATCACGTAACTGATCATGCATTGATAATGATCATGTAGTGATCATGTGACTGAATGGCACTGATCATGTGACTGATCATGCACTGATCATGTTTGCTATCATAAACTGATCACGTGCCTCTGGAGGCAATAATCAAAGAGCTGAGTAGGCACGAATCACGCAATCATCAGGCAATAATCATGGAGCTCAGCTGTGACGAATCATGCTGCTCAGCTGGTAATACCCAAGCAGCTGAGCAGGCAGGAATTACGCAGCACAGCTGGCAATTGTGAAGCAGATGACTGGCAGGAATATCGCATCTCAGCTGGCAATTGTCAAGTAAATGAGCAGACAGGAATCACGCAGGTCAGCAGGCCCTGATCACGTGACTGAGCACGCACTGTTCACGTGGCTGATCATACACTGATCACGTGATTGATCATGCACTGATCCCGTGGCTATCATGGATTGATCACGAGACTGCCCATGCACTGAACACGTGGATGATCACGTACTGATCTACTGGCTGATCGTGCACTAATCACCTGGCTGATCATGCACTGATCACGTGACTGATCATGCACTGATCAGGTGTCTATCATACACTGATCACGTGAATATCATGCACTGATCACGTGGCTGATCATACACTGATCACGTGAATGATCATGCACTGATCACGTGGCTATCATGCACAGATAACATGATTGATCACGCACTGATCACGTGGATATCATGCAGTGATCACATGGCTGTTCATGCACTGCTCACGTGACTGATGATGCACTTATCACTTGGCTATCATGCACTGAACACTACACTGCGCATACACAGATCATCTAACTGAACATGCACTTATCACGTAGCTATCATGCACTGATCAGGAGGCTGATCATACACTGATTACGTGGCTATCATGCACTGATCACGAGGCTATCATGCACTGATCACATGACTGCCCAAGCACTGATCACGTGTATGATCATATACTGATCACGTGACTGATCATGCACTGATCAAGTGACTGATCATGCACTGATCACGTGGCTATCATGCACTTATCACTTGGCTATCACGCACTGATCACGTGGCTGATCATACACTGATCTCATGACTGATCATGCACTGTTCACGTGACTTATCATGCAGTGATCACATGGCTGAACATACACTGATCACGTGGCTGATCATGCACTGGTCACGTAGTTGATCATACCCTGATCACGTGGCTGATGATGTACTAATCACGTTGCTGATCATGAACTCATCAAGTGGCTGAGCATGCAGTGATCACGTGTCTGAATGCGCTGATCATGTGACCGATCATACTCTGCTCACGGGGCTGATCATGCACTGATCACGTGGCTATCATTCACTTATCACGTGACTGCCCATGCACTGATCACGTGGATGAACATACACTGATCACGTGGCTGATGATGCACTAATCACGTTGCTGATCATGAACTCATCAAGTGGCTGAGCATGCAGTGAACACGTGTCTTAATGGCGCTTATCATTTGACTGATCACACTCTGGTCACCTGACTGGTCATGCACTGATCACCTGGCTATCATGCACTGATCACGTGACTGTGCATGCACTGATCACGTGACTGATCATACACTGATCACGAGGCAGACCATGCAGAGATCACGTGACTGATCATGCCCGGATCAGGTGGCTATATTGCACTGATCATGGGACTGCGCATGCACTGATCACGTGGCTGATCATACACTGATCACGTGGCTGATAATGCACTGAACAGGTGGCTGATCACACCGTGATGACGTGGCTGATGATGCACTAATCACGTTGCTGATCATGAACTGATCAAGTGGATGAGCATGGAGTGATCACGTGTCTGAATGGCGCTGAACATGTGACTGATCATGCGCTGATCACGTGGCTATCATGCACTGATCACATGACTGCCCAAGCCCTGATCATGTGTATGATCATACACTGATCACGTGACTGATCATGCACTGATCAAATGACTGATCAGGCACTGATCACCTGGCTATCATGCACTGATCACTTGGCTATCATGCACTGATCATGTGGCTGATCATGCACTGATCACGAGGCTGTTCATACACTGATTACGTGTCAATCATGCATTGTTCATGTGGCTGTCATGCACTGATCACCTGACTGCCCAAGCACTGATCACGTGTATGATCATACACTGATCACGTGACTCATCATGCACTGATCATGTGGCTGTCATGCACTGATCACGTGGCTACCATGCACTGATCAGGTGGCGGATCATGCACTAATCACGTGGCTGATCATGCACTGATCACGTGACTGGTCATGCAATGATCAGGTGGCTATATGCACAGATCACTTGGCTGATCATGCACAGATCACGTGACTGATCATACACTGATCACCTGACTGATCGTACACTGATCACGTGGCTGTCATCCACTGATCACGTGACTGATCATGCACTGATCACCTGGCTCTCATTCACTGATCACATGGCTGATCATACACCTATCACGTGAATGATCATGCACTGATCACGGGGCTCTCATGCACTGATCACGTGGCTGATCATACATTGCTCACGTAACTGATCATGCACTGACCACGTGGCTATCATGCACTGCACCCGAGGCTGATCATGCACTTATCACGTGGCTATCATGCACTGATCAGGTGGCTATCATGCACTATTCACATGGCTATCATGCACTGATCACGTGGCTGATCATACACTGGTCACGTGGCTATCATGCATTGTTCACGTGGCTATCATGCACTGATCACCTAACTGCCCAAGCACTGATTATGTGTATGATCATACACTGATCCCGTGCCTGATCATCCATTGATCACGTGACTGATCAAGCAGTGATCACGTGGCTATCATGCACTGATCACGTGGCTGATCATGCACTGATCACGTGACTGATCATGCACTGATCACGTGACTGATCATGCACTGATCACGTGACTGATCATGCACTGATCACGTGGCTATCATCCACTGATTACATGACTGACCATGCACTGATCACCTGACTGTGCATGCACTGATCACGTGGCTGATCATACACTGGTCACGTGACTGATCATACACTGATCATGTGGCTGTCATCCACTGATCACGTGACTGATCATGCACTGATTACGTGGCTATCATTCACTGATCACATGGCTGATCATATATCTATCACGTGAAAGATCATGCACTGATCACGTGGCTCTCATGCCCTGATCACGTGGCTGATCATACATTGCTCACGTAACTGATCATGCACTGATCACATGGCTATCATGTACTGCACACGTGGCTGTTCATGCACTTATCACGTAGCTATCATGCACTGATCAGGTGGCTATCATGCACTGATCCTGTGACTGCCCAAGCAATGATCACGTGGATGATCATACACTGATCACCTGACTAATTATGCACTGATCATGTGACTGATCATGCACTGATCACGTGGCTATCATGCACTGATCCGGTGACTGCCTAAGCACTGATCACGTGGATGATCATGCACTGATCACGTGGATGATCATACACTGATCACCTGACTAATTATGCACTGATCAAGTGATTGATCATGCACTGATCATGTGGCTATCATGCACTGATCCCGTGACTGCCCAAGCACTGATCACGTGGATGATCATGCACTGATCACCTGACTAATTATGCACTGATCATGTGACTGATCATGCACTGATCACGTGGCTATCATGCACTGATCACTTGGCTATAATGCACTGATCATGTGGCTGATCATACACTTATCACATGACTGATCATGCACTGATCATGCACTGATCACGTGGCTGTCATCCACTGATCACATGACTGACCATGCACTGATTACCTGACTGTGCATGCACTGATCACGTGGCTGATCATACACTGATCACGTGGCTGATCATGCACTGTTCACGTGGGTGATCATACACTGATCACGTGGCTGATGATGCACTAATCACGTTGCTGATCATGAACTCATCACGTGGCTGATCATGCATTGATCACGTGGCTGAATGGCACTGATCACGTGACAGATGATACACTGGCACATGACTGATCATGCACTGATCACCTGGCTGATCATGCACACGCGATCACGTGACTGATCATGCACTGATCACGTGACTGATCATCCACTGATCACGGCTGATCATGCACTGATCACGCACACTGATCATGCACGGATCAGATGGCTATCATGCACTGATCACGGGCTCAGCTGATCATGCACTGATCACGGGCTGATCATGCACTGATCACGCGTGACTGATCATGCACTGATCAATGGCTCATGACAGATGACTGACAGATCATGCACATGATCACGTGACACATGATCATGCACTGATCACGTGGCTGATCATGCACTGATCACTGGCTGATCATGCACTGATCACGTGACTGATCATGCACTGATCACCTGGCTGATCATGCACTGATCACGTGGCTGATCATGCACTGATCACGTGGCTGATCATGCACTGATCATGTGTGATCATGCACTGATCACGGTGGCTGATCATGCACTGATCACGTGGCTGATCATGCACTGATCACGTGACTGATCATGCACTGATCACAGGCTATCATGCACTGATCACGTGACTGATCATGCACTGATCACGTGACTGATCAGCATGCACTGATCACGTGGCTGATCATGCACTGATCACGTGGATCATGCACACTGATCACGTGACTGATCATGCACTGACTGATCACGGGACTGCGCATGCACTGATCACGTGGCTGATCATGCACTGATACTGTGACTGGGCATGCAATGATCAGGTGGCTATCATGCACAGATGACTTGGCTGATCATGCACAGATCACGTGACTGATCATGAATTGATCACGTGGCTATCAGGCCCTGATCACTTGGCCGATCATAGACTGATCACGTGACTGATAGTACACTGATCACCTGGCTGTCATCCACTGATCACGTGACTGATCATGCACTGATCACGTGGCTATCATTCACTGATCACATGGATGATCATACACTGATCACGTGGCTGATCATGCACTGGCCACGTGACTGATCATGCACTGATCACCTGGCTATCATGCACTGATCACGTGACTGTGCCTACACTGATCACGTGACTGATCATACACTGATCACGTGACAGATCATGCACAGATCACGTGACTGATCCTGCACGGATCAGGTGGCTATAATGCACTGATCTCGGGACTGGGCATGCACTGATAACGTGGCTGATAATGCACTGATCAGGTGGCTGATCACACCGTGATGACGTTGCTGATGATGCATTAATCACGTTGCTGATCATGAACTGATCAATTGGATGAGCATGCAGTGATCACGTGTCTGAATGGCGCTGAACATGAGACTGATCATGTGCTGATCACTTGGCTATCATGCACTGAACATGTGCCTCAGGAGGCAATAATCAAAGAGCTGAGCGGGCACGAATCACGCAATCAGCAGGCAATAATCATGGACCTCAGCTGTGACGAATCATGCTGCTCAGCTGGCAATAATCAAGCAGCTGAGCGGGCAGGAATTACATAGCTCAGCTGGCAATTGTCAGGCAGATGAGCAGGCTGTAATCACGAAGCCCAGCTGGCAATAACCAAGCAGATGAGCAGGCAGGTATCACATGGCTCAGTTGGCAATTGTCAAGCAGATGAGCAGGCTGTAATCATGAAGATCAGCTGGCAGTTATCAAGCAGATGAGCAAGCGGGAATCACGCAGCTGAGTTGGCAATAATCAAGCAGAAGAGCAGCCAGGAATCACGCACCTCAGCTGGCAAATATAAAGCAGATGAGCAGGCAGGTATCAACCACCTCAGGTAGCAATTATCAAGCAGATGGGCAGACAGGAATCACGCAGCTCAGCTGGCAATTATCAAACAGATGATCAGGCAGGAATAATGCAGCTCGGCTGACAATAGTCAAGCAGCTGAGTAGACAGGAATCTCGCAGCTCAGCTGACCCTGATGACGTGACAGCACGCAGTGATCTCGTCGCTCATCATACACTGATCACGTGACTGTTCATGCACTGATCACGTTGATATCATTCACTGATCACGTGATTCTCATGCATTGGTCAGGTGACTGCGCATGCAATCATCACCTGGCTGATCATGCACTGATACTGTGACTGGGCATGGACTGATCACATGACTATCATGTCGTGATCACGTGACTGAATGGCACTGATCATGTGACTGATCATGCGCTTATCATGTTTGCTATCATACACTGATCACGTGCCTCTGGAGGCAATAATCAAAGAGCTGAGTAGGCACGAATCAGGCAATCAGCAGGCAACAATCATGGAGCTCAGCTGTGTCGAATCACGCTGCTCAACTGGTAATACCCAAGCAGCTGAGCAGGCAGGAATTACGCAGCATAGCTGGGAATTGTGAAGCAGATGACTGGCAGGAATATCGCATCACAGCTGGCAATTGTCAAGCAAATGAGCAGACAGGAATCACGTAGTTCAGCAGGCCCTGATCACGTGACTGAGCACGCACTGTTCACGTGGCTGATCATGCACTGATCACGTGATTGATCATGCACTGATCCCATGGCTATCATGGAATGATCACGTGACTGCCCATGCACTGAACACGTGGATGATCATGTACTGATATGATGGCTGATCATGAACTACACACCTGGCTGATCATGCACTGATCACGTGACTGATCATGCACTGATCGGGTGCCTATCATGCACTGATCACGTGAATATCATGCACTGATCACGTGGCTGATCATACTCTGATCACGTGACTGATCATGCACTGATCACGTGGCTATCATGCAATGATCACCTGGCTATCATGCACTGATCACTTGGCTGATCGTACACTGATCACGTGGCTGATGAGGCACAGATAACATGATTGATCATGCACTGATCACGTGGCTATCATGCAGTGATCACATGGCTGTTCATGCACTACTCACGTGACTGATGATGCACTTATCACTTGACTATCATGCACTGATCACTAGACTGCGCATGCACTGATCAGGTAACTGAACATGCACTGATCACGTGGGCTGATCATGCTCTGATCACGTGACTGATCATGCACTGATCAGGTAGCTATCATGCACTGATCCTGTGACTGCACATGCACTGATCACTGGACTCTTCATGCACTGATCACGTGGCTATCATGCACTGATCCCGTGGCTGCTCATACACTGGTTACGTGACCGAACATGCACTGATCACGTAGCTATCATGCACTGACCTTGTGACTGCACATGCACCCATCACGTGACTCATCATACACTGATCATGTGGCTGTCATGCACTGATCACGTGGCTGATCATACCCTTATCATGTACCTATCATGCACTGATCAGGTGGCTACCATGCACTGTTCACATGGCTATCATGCACTGATCACGTGGCTATCATGCACTGAATCCATGACTGCCGAAGCACTGATCACGTGGATGATCATACACTGAACACGTGACTGATTATGCACTCATCAAGTGACTGATCATGCACTGATCACGTGGTTATCATGCACTGATCACGTGACTGATCATGCACTGATCACGTGGCTATCATCCACTGATCACATGACTGACCATGCACTGATCACTTGACTGTGCATGCACTGATTACTTGACTGTGCATGCACTGATCACGTGGCTGATCATACACTGATCACATGGCTGATGATGCACTAATCAGGTTGCTGATCATGAACTCATCAAGTGGCTGAGCATGCAGTGATCACGTGTCTGAATGGCGCTGATCATGTGACTGATCATACTCTGGTCACGTGACTGATCATGCACTGATCACCTGGCTATCATGCACTGATCAGGTGACTGTGTATGCACTGATCACGTGACTGATCATACACTGATCACGGGACAGATCATGCACAGATCACGTGACTGATTATGCTCGGATCAGGTGGCTATCATGCACTGATCACGGGACTGCGCATGCACTGATCACGTGGCTGATGATACACTGATCACGTGGCTGATAATGCACTGATCAGGTGGCTGATCACACCATGATGACGTGGCTGATGATGCACTAATCACGTTGCTGATCATGAACTGATAAAGTGGATGAGTGTGCAGTGATCACGTGTATGAATGGCGCTGAACATGTGACTGATCATGCGCTGATCACTTGGCTATCATTCACTGAACACGTGCCTCAGGAGGAAATAATCAAAGAGCTGAGCAGGCATGAATCACGCAATCAGCAGGCAATAATCATGGACCTCAGCTGTGATGAATCACCCAGCTCAGCTGGCAATAACCAAGCAGATGAGCAGGCAGGTATCACGCAGCTCAGGTGGCAATTATTAAGCAGATGAGCAGGCTGGAATCACGAAGATCAGCTGGCAGTTATCAAGCAGATAAGCAAGCAGGAATCACGCAGCTGAGCTGGCAATAATCAAGCAGAAGAACAGCCAGGAATCACGCACCTCAGCTGGCACATATAAAGCAGATGCACAGGCAGGTATCACGCACCTCAGGTATCAATTATCATGCAGATGGGCAGCCAGGAATCACGCAGCTCAGCTGGCAATTATCAAACAGATGATCAGGCAGGAATAATGCAGCTCGGCTGACAATAGTCAAGCAGCTGAGTAGACAGGAATCTCGCAGCTCAGCAGGCCCTGATGATGTGATAGCACGCAGTGTTCACGTCGCTCATCATACACTGATCACGTGACTGTTCATGCACTGATCACGTTGATATCATTCACTGATCACATGATTCGCATGCATTGATCACGTGACTGCACATGCACTGATCACATGGCTGATCATGCACTGATACTGTGACTGGGCATGGACTGATCACATGACTATCTTGTCGTGATCACGTGACTGAATGGCACTGATCATGTGACTGATCATGCGCTTATCATGTTTGCTATCATACACTGATCACGTGCCTCTGGAGGCAATAATCAAAGAGCTGAGTAGGCAGGAATCACGCAATCAGCAGGCAATAATCACGGAGCTCAGCTGTGACGAATCATGCTGCTCAGCTGGTAATACCGAAGCAGCTGAGCAGGCAGGAATTACGCAGCACACTTGGCAATTGTCAAGCAGATGACTGGCAGGAATATCGCATCTCAGCTGTCAATTGTCAAGCAAATGAGCGGACAGGAATCACGCAGTTCAGCAGGCCCTGATCACGTGACTGAGCACGCACTGTTCACGTGGCTGATCATACACTGATCACCTGATTGATCATGCACTGATCCCGTGGCAATCATGGAATGATCATGTGACTGCCCATGCACTGAACACGTGGATGATCATGTACTGATCTAATGGCTGAACATGCACTGATCACGTGACTGATCATGCACTGATCATGTAGCTATCATGCACTGATCCTGTGACTGCACATGCACTAATCACGTGACTCATCATGCACTGATCCCGTGGCTATCATGCGCTGATCCCATGGCTGATCATGCACTGGTCACATGACTGAACATGCACTGATCACGTAGCTATCATGCACTGACCATGTGACTGCACATGCACTGATTACGTGACTATTCATGCACTGATCATGTGGCTGTCATGCACTGATCACGTGGCTATCATGCACTGATCACGTGGCTATCATCCACTGGTCACATAACTGAACATGCAATGATTACCTGACTGTGCATGCAGTGATCACGTGGCTGATCATACACTGATCACCTGGCTGATCGTGCACTGGTCACGTGCCTGATCATACACTGTTCACATGGCTGATGATGCACTAATCACGCTGCTGATCATGAACTCATTAAGTGGCTGAGCATGCAGTGATCACGTGTCTGAATGGCACTGATCATGTGACTGATCATACACTGGTCCCGTGACTGATCATGCACTGATCACCTGGCTATCATGCACTGATCACGTGACTGATCATACACTGATCACGGGACAGATCATACACTGATCACGGTACAGATCATGCACAGATCACGTGACTGATCATGCTCGGATCAGGTGGCTATCATGCACTGATCACGGGACTCCGCATGCACTGATCACGTGGCTGATCATACACTGATCACGTGGCTGATAATGCACTGATCAGGTGGCTGATCACACCATGATGACGAGGCTGATGATGCACTAATCACGTTGCTGATCATGAACTGATCAAGTGGATGAGCATGCAGTGATCACGTGTCTGAATGGCGCTGAACATGTGACTGATCATGCGCTGATCACTTGGCTATCATTCACTGAACATGTGCCTCAGGAGGCAATAATCAAAGAGCTGAGCAGGCACGAATCACACAATCAGCAGGCAATAATCATGGACCTCAGCTGTGACGAATCATGCTGCTCAGCTGGCAATATTCAAGTAGCTGAGCAGGCAGGAATCACATGGCTCAGCTGGCAATTGTCAAGCAGAAGAGCAGTCTGTAATCACGCAGCTCAGCTGGCAATAACCAAGCAGATGAGCATGCAGGTATCACGCAGCTCAACTGGCAATTATCAAGCAGATGAGCAGGCTGTAACCACGCAGCTCAGCTGGCAATAACCAAGCAGATGAGCAGGCAGGTATCACGCAGCTCAGCTGGCAATTATCAAGCAGATGAGCAGGCTGGAATCACGAAGATCAGCTGGCAGTTATCAAGCAGATGAGTAAGCAGGAATCACGCAGCTGAGCTGGCAATAATCAAGCAGAAGAACAGCCAGGAATCACGCACCTCAGCTGGCAAATATCAAGCAGATGCGCAGGCAGGTATCACGCACCTCAGGTAGCAATTATCAAGCAGATGGGCAGCCAGGAATCACGCAGCTCAGCTGGCAATTATCAAACAGATGATCAGGCAGGAATAATGCAGCTTGGCTGACAATAGTCAAGCAGCTGCGTAGACAGGAATCTCGCAGCTCAGCAGGCCCTGATGATGTGACAGCACGCAGTGTTCACGTCGCTCATCATACACTGATCACGTGACTGTTCATGCACTGATCACGTTGATATCATTCACTGATCACGTGATTCTCATGCATTGATCACGTGACTGCGCATGCACTGATCACGTGGCTGATCATGCACTGATACTGTGACTGGGCATGGACTGATCACATGACTATCATGTAGTGATCACGTGACTGAATGGCACTGATCATGCCCTGATCATGTTTGCTATCATACACTGATCATGTGCCTCTGGAGGCAATAATCAAAGAGCTGAGTAGGCACGAATCACGCAATCAGCAGGCGCAAATCATGGAGCTCAGCTGTGACGAATCATGCTGCTCAGCTGATAATACCCAAGCAGCTGAGCAGGCAGGAATTACGCAGCACAGCTGGGAATTGTCAAGCAGATGACTGGCAGGAATATCGCCTCTCAGCTGGCATGTTCAAGCAAATGAGCAGACAGGAATCACGCAGTTCAGAAGGCCCTGATCACGTGCCTGAGCACGCACTGTTCACGTGGCTGATCATACACTGATCACGTGATTGATCATGCACTGATCCCGTGGCTATCATGGAATGATCACGTGACTGCGCATGCACTGGACAGGTGGATGATCTCGTACTGATCTAATGGCTGATCATGCACTAATCACCTGGCTGATCATGCACTGATCACGTGACTGATCATGCACTGATCAGGTGGCTATCATGCACTGATCACGTGAATATCATGCACAGATTACGTGGCTGATCATACTCTGATCACGTGACTGATCATGCACTGATCATGTGCTGGGAGCCGGTGAGGCATTCCACTCTGGACAAAGGTCATGAGGAAGGAGGCTCGGCATATGCAAATGCAGGATCGAGCCTCAGGAGTCAACCCGGATATTCTCGAGCATCTCCCCCCCAAAAAAACCAGAGTCTGCCTACTTTCTTGCTTTGTGCTCTCACCTCTGATTTCACTGGGGGCTGCCCCCACCACCATCGCGCTCTCTCTGTCAAAGAGTTAACTTACAGCTCCAATTCATAAAGTTCCTTGTCATTCTTCCCTTGAACTTCCAGCTGAGTCTCCATCTGGAGCTCGGAACCCACCATGCTTACTAATTATGCCTGGGCTGCTAAAACCCACTCGAGAAACTGTCTAGGGTGAGGCACCTTCCGCTATTCGAGAGGGCGCCTGCGGCCTACATAAGTGGTGCAAACTTCTTGTCTTGAAGTTTGATTGGTCTCCCGCGTAAACCAAGCTACTCAGTCTCTTTTCTCCACCGAATTTTCCTACTGAGCTATCCTCATACTATTATTCTTGACATCTCTGATTGGCATATAAATAGTTGCCTAGGCCATCTCTCCGTCGAATACCCTGGATCAGCTGGGGCGGGTCCCCAGCAGGTTGTGCCGGAACAGGGACCTCAGGAGGCAATATTAACAGAGCTGAGCAGACACGAACCACGCAATCAGCAGGCAATAAGCATGGAGCTCAGCAGTGACGAATCATGTTGCTCACCTGGTAATAATCAAGCAGGTGATCAGGCAGGAATCACGCAGCTCAGATGGCAATTGTCAAGCAGATGAGCCGACAAGAATGACGCAGCTGACCTGGCAATTGTCATGCAGATGAGCCCGCAGGAATCACGCAGCTCAGCAGGCCCTGATCACGTGACTCTGCAGGCACTGATCACGTGACTGATCAAGTCCAGATCAAGTGACTGAGCATGCACTGATCACGTGGCTATCATGCACTGATCACGTGACTGCGCATGCACTGATGACGTGGCTGATCAGGCACTGATCACATGGCTCATCATGCACTGATCACGTGTTTATCAGGCAATGATCAGTGACTGACAGGCGCTGATCATGGGACTGTGCACGCACTGATCACCTGGCTATCATGCAGTGATCACGTGAGTGCATGCACTGATGTCGTGGCTGATCAGGCACTGATCATGTGCCGAGAGGCGGTGAGGCATTACACTCTAGACAAAGGTCATGAGGAAGGAGGCTCGGCATTCGCAAATGCGGATAGAGCCTCAGGAGTCCACCCGGATATTCTCGAGCATCTCCCCCCCGAAGAAACCAGAGTCTGCCTACTGTATTGCTTTGTGCTCTCACCTCTGATTTCACTGGGGGCTGTCCCCCACCACCATCACGCACTGATCAAGTGGCTATCATGCACTGATCGCATGACTGCCCATGCACTGATGACGTGGCTGATCAGGCACTGATCACATGGCTCATCATGCACTGATCACCTGTTTCTCAGGCAGTGTTCAGTGACTGACAGGGGCTGATCATGGGACTGTGCACACACTGATCACGTGGCTATCATTCACTGATCACGTGACTGAGCATGCACTGATGACGTGGCTGATCGGGCACTGATCATGTGTTTATCAGGCAGTGATCAGTGACTGACAGGTGCTGATCATGGGACTGTGCATGCACTGATCACGTGGCTATCATGCACTGATCACGTGACTGCACATGCACTGATGACGGGGCTGATCGGGCACTGATCACGTGTTTATCAGGCAGTGATCAGTGACTGACAGGCGCGGATGATGGACTGTGCACGCACTGATCTCGTGGCTGATCAGGAACGGACCACCTGACTGCGCATACAGTGATCACGTGGCTGGTCGTTCACTGATCACGGGTTTATCATACGGTGATCACGGGACTGAGAGGCGCTGATCACGTGACTGTGCCCTCAGTGATTACGTGGCTGATCATGCACTGATATCGTGACTGAGCATGCACTGATCATGTGCCGGGAGCCGGTGAGGCATTCCACTCTGGACAAAGGTCATGAGGAAGGAGGCTAGGCATACGCAAATGCGTGATCGAGCCTCAGGACTCCACCCGGATATTCTCGAGCATCTCCCCCCCAAAAAAACCAGAGTCTGCCTACTGTACTGCTTTGTGCTCTCACCTCTGATTTCACTGGGGGCTGTCCCCCACCACCATCTCGCTCTCACTGTCAAAGAGTTAACTTACAGCTCCAGTTCATAAAGTTCCTTGTCATTCTTCCCTTGAACTTCCAGCTGAGTCTCCATCTGGAGCGCGGAACCCACCACGCTTACTAATTATGCCTGGGCTGCTGAGACCCACTCGAGAAGGTGTCTAGGGTGAGGCACCTTCCGCTATTCGAGACGGCGCCTGCGGCCTACGGAAGTGGTGCAAACTTCTTGTCTTGAAGTTTGATTGGTCTCCCCCGTAAACCAAGCTACTCAGTCTCTTTTCTCCACCGAATTTTCCTACTGAGCTATCCTCATACTATTATTCTTGACATCTCTGATTAGCATATAAATAGTCGCCTAGGCCATATCTCCTTCGAATACCCCGGATCAGCTGGGGCTGCTCCCCGGCAGGTGGCACCCGAACAGGGACCTCAGGAGGCAATACTCAAAGAGCTGAGCAGACACGAACCACGCAATCAGCAGGCAATAAGCATGGAGCTCAGCAGTGACGAATCATGCTGCTCAACTGGCAATAATCAAGCAGGTGACCAGGCAGGAATCACTCAGCTCAGCTGGCAATATTCAAGCAGATGAGCGGACAGGAATGACGCAGCTGAGCTGGCAATTGTCATGCAGATGAGCTGGCAGGAATCACGCAGCTCAGCAGGCCCTGATCACGTGAGTCTGCCAGCACTGATCACGTGATTGATCAAGTACAGATCACGTGACTGAGCATGCACTGGTGACCTGGCTATCATGCACTGATCACGTGACTGCCCATGCACTGATGACGTGGCTGATCAGGCATTGATCACAGGGCTCATCATGCACTGATCACGTGTTTCTCAGGCAGTGATCAGTGACTGACAGGCGCTGATCGTGGGACTGTGCACGCACTGATCACGTGGCTATCATGTACTGATCACCTGACTGCACATGCACTGATGACGTGGCTGATCAGGCACTGATCACATGGCTGATCAGGCACTGATCACGTGTTTATCAGGCAGTGATCAGTGACTGACAGGCGCTGATCATGGGACTGTGCACGCACTGATCACGTGGCTATCATGCACTGATCACGTGACTGCGCATACACTGATGACGTGGCTGATCGGGCACTGATCACGTGTTTATCATACGGTGATCACGTGACTGAGAGGCACTGATCACGTGACTGTGCAGTCAGTGATCACGTGGCTGATCATGCACTGATATCGTGACTGAGCATGCACTGATCATGTGCCGGGAACCGGTGAGGCATTCCACTCTGGACAAAGGTCATGTGGAAGGAGACTCGGCATACGCAAATGCAGGATCGAGCCTCAGGAGTCCACCCGGATATTCTCGAGCATCTCCCCCCCAAAAAAACCAGAGTCTGCCTACTTTCTTGCTTTGTTCTCTCACCTCTGATTTCACTGGGGGCTATCCCCCACCACCATCTCGCTGTCTCTGTCAAAGAGTTAACTTACAGCTCCAGTTCATAAAGTTCGTTGTCATTCTTCCCTTGCACTTCCAGCTGAGTCTTCATCTGGAGCACGGAACCCACCATGCTTACTAATTATGCCTGGGCTGATAAGACCCACTCGAGAAGGTGTCTAGGGTGAAGCACCTTCCGCTATTCGAAAGGGCGCCTGCGGCCTACGTAAGTGGTGCAAACTTCTTGTCTTGAAGTTTTATTTGTCTCCCGCGTAAACCAAGCTACTCAGTCTCTTTCCTCCACCGAATTTTCCTACTGAGCTATCCTCATACTATTATTCTTGATATCTCTGATGAGCATATAAATAGTCGCCTAAGACATCTCTCCTTGGAATACCCTGGATCAGCTCGGGCTGGTCCCCAGCAGGTGGCGCCCGAACAGGGACCTCAGGAGGCAATACTCAAAGAGCTGAGCAGACCCGAACCACACAATCAGCAGGCAATAAGCATGGAGCTCAGCAGTGACGAATCATGCTGCTCACCTGGAAATAATCAAGCAGGTGACCAGGCAGGAATCACGCAGCTCATCTGGCAATTGTCATGCAGATGAGCCGGCAGCAATCACTCAGCTCAGCAGGCCCTGATCACGTTACTCTGCAGGCACTGACCACGTGGCTGATCAAGTACAGATCACGTGACTGATCATGCACTGATCACGTGGTTATCGTGCACTTATCACGTGACTGCGCATGAACTGATGACGTGGCTGATCGGGCACTGATCACGTGGCTCATCATGCACTGATCATGTGTTTATCAGGCAATGATCAGTGACTGACAGGCTCTGATCAAGGGACTGTGCACCCACTGATCTCGAGGCTGATCAGGAACTGACCACCTGACTGCGCATGCAGTGATCACGTGGCTGATCGTTCACTGATCACGTGTTTATCAGGCAGTGTTCAGTGAGTGACAGGCGCTGATCATGGGACTCTGCACGCACTGATCACGTGGCTGATCAGGAACTGACCACCTGACTGCCCATACAGTGATCACGTGGCTGGTCTTTCACTGATCACGTGTTTATCATACGGTGATCACGTGACTGAGAGGCGCTGATCACGTGAATGTGCAGTCAGTGATCACGTGGCTAATCATGCACTGATATCGTGACTGAGCATGCACTGATCATGTGCCGGTAGCCGGTGAGGCATTCCACTCTGGACAAAGGTCATGTGGAAGGAGGCTCGGCATACGCAAATGCGTGATCGAGCCTCAGGACTCCACCCGGATATTCTCGAGCATCTCCCCCCCAATAAAACCAGAGTCTGCCTACTTTATTGCTTTGTGCTCTCACCTCTGATTTCACTGGGGGCTGTCCCCCACCACCATCTCGCTCTCTCTGTCAAAGTGTTAACTTACAGCTCCAATTCATAAAATTCCTTGTCATTCTTCCCTTTAACTTCCAGCTGAGTCTCCAACTGGAGCGCGGAACCCACCATGCTTACTAATTATGCCTGGTCTGCTAAGACCCACTCAAGAAGTTGTGTAGGGTGAGGCACCTTCCGCTATTCGAGAGGGCGCCTGCGGCCTACGTAAGTGGTGAAAACTTCTTGTCTTGAAGTTTGATTGGTCTCCCGGGTAAACCAAGCTACTCAGTCTCTTTTCTCCACCGAATTTTCCTACTGAGCTCTCCTCATACTATAATTCTTGACATCTCTGATTAGCATATAAATAGTCGCCTAGGCCATCTCTCCTTCGAATACCATGGATCAGCTGGGGCTGTTCCCGGCAGGTGGCACCCGAACAGGGACCTCAGGAGGCAGTACTCAAAGAGCTGAGCAGACACGAACCACGCAATCAGCAGGCAATAAGCATGGAGCTCAGCAGTGACGAATCATGCTGCTCAACTGGCAATAATCAAGCAGGTGACAAGGCAGGAATCACGCAGCTCAGCTGGCAATTGTCAAGCAGATGAGCCGACAGGAATCACGCAGCTCAGCTGGCAATTGTCATGCAGACGAGCCGGCAGGAATCTCGCAGCTCAGCAGGCCTGATCACGTGACTCTGCAGGCACTGATCACGTGTCTGATCAAGTACAGATAAGGTGACTGAGCTTGCACTGATCACGAGGCTATCATTCACTGATCCCGTGACTGCGCATGCACTGATGAAGTGGCTGATCGGGCACTGATCACGTGGCTCATCATGCACTGATCACGTGTTTATCAGGCAGTGATCACTGACTGACAGGCGCTGATCATGGGACTGTGCACGCACTGATCACGTGGCTGATCAGGAACTGACCACCTGACTGCGCATACAGTGATCACGTGGCTGATCGTTCACTGATCACGGGTTTATCATACGATGATCACGTGACTGAGAGGCGCTGATCACGTGACTGTGCAGTCAGTGATCACGTGGCTGATCATGCACTGATATCGTGACTGAGCATGCACTGATCATATTCTGGGAGCCGGTGAGGCATTCCACTCTGGACAAAGGTCATGAGGAAGGAGGCCCGGCATACGCAAATGCGGGATCAAGCCTCAGGAGTCCACCCGGATATTCTTCAGCATCTCCCCCCCAAAAAAACCAGAGTCTGCCTACTTTATTGCTTTGTGCTCTCACCTCTGATTTCACTGGGGGCTGTCCCCCACCACCATCTCGCTCTCTCTGTCAAAGTGTTAACTTACAGCTCCAATTCATAAAGTTCCTTTGCATTCTTCCCTGTAACTTCCAGCCGAGTCTCCATCTGGAGCGAGGAACCCACCACGCTTACTAATTATGCCTGGGCTGCTAAGACCCACTCGAGAAGGTGTCTAGGGTGAGGCACCTTCCGCTATTCGAGAGGGCGCCTGTGGCCTACGTAAGTGGTGCAAACTTCTTGTCTTGAAGTTTTATTGGTCTTCCGCGTAAACCAAGCTACTCAGTCTCTTTCTCCACCGAATTTCCCTACTGAGCTATCCTCATACTATTATTCTTGATATCTCTGATTAGCATATAAACAGTCGCCTAGGCCATCTCTCCTTCGAATACCCTAGATCAGCTGGGGCTGGTCCCCGGCAGGTGGCGCCCGAAAAGGGACCTCAGGAGGCAATACTCAAAGAGCTGAGCAGACCAAAACCACGCAATCAGCAGGCAATAAGCATGGAGCACAGCAGTGACGAATCATGCTGCTCACCTGGCAATAATCAAGCAGGTGACCAGGCAGGAATCACGCAGCTCAGCTGACAATTGTCAAGCAGATGAGCCGACAGGAATCTCGCAGCTCAGCTGGCAAATGTCCTGCAGATGAGCCGGCAGGAATCACGCAGCTCAGCAGGCCCTGATCACGTGACTCTGCAGGCGCTGATCACGTGGCTGATCAAGTACAGATCACGTGACTGAGCATGCACTGATCACGTGGCTATCATGCACTGATCACGTGACTTTACTGATGACGGGCTGATCGGGCACTGATCACGTGGCTCATCATGCACTGATCACCTGTTTATCAGGCAGTGATCAGTGACTGACAGGCGCTGATCATGGGACTGTGCATGCACTGATCACGGGCCTGATCAGAAACAGACCACCTGACTGCGCATGCAGTGATCACGTGGCTGATCGTTCACTGATCACGTGTTTATCATACGGTGATCACGTGACCGAGAGGCGCTGATCACGTGACAGGGGCAGTCAGTGATCACGTGGCTGATCATGCACTGATATCGTGAATGAGCATGCACTGATCATGTGCCGGGAGCCGTGAGGCATTCCACTCTGGACAAAGGTCATGAGGAAGGAGGCCCGCATACGCAAATGCGGGATGGAGCCTCAGGAGTCCACCCGGATATTCTCGAGCATCTACCCAAAAAAAACCAGAGTCTGCCTACTTTATTGCTTTGTGCTCTCATCTCTGATTTCACTGGGGCTGTCCCCACCACCATCTCGCTCTCTCTGTCAAAGAGTTAACTTGAAGCTCCAATTCAAAAGTTCCTTGTCATTCTTCCCTGTAACTTCCAGCCGAGTCTCCATCTGGAGCGGGGACCCACCACGCTTACTAATTATGCCTGGGCTGCTTAAGACCCACTGAGAAGGTGTCTAGGTGAGGCACCTTCCGCTATTCGAGAGGCCGCCTGCGGATACGTAAGTGGTGCAAACTTCTTGTCTTGAAGTTTTGTTGGTCTCCGAGTAAAACAAGCTACTCAGTCTCTTTTCTCCACCAAATTTTCCTACTGAGCTATCCTCATACTATTATTCTTGATATCTCTGATGAGCATATAAATAGTCGCCTAGGCCATCTCTCCTTCGAATACCCTGGATCAGCTGGGGCTGGTCCCCGGCAGGTGGCGCCCGAACAGGGACCTCAGGAGGCAATACTCAAAGAGCTGAGCAGACCCGAACCACGCAATCAGCAGGCAATAAGCATGGAGCTCAGCAGTGACGAATCATGCTGCTCACCTGGCAATAATCAAGCAGGTGACCAGGCAGGAATCACGCAGCTCAGCTGGCAATTGTCAAGCAGATGAGCCGACAGGAATCACGCAGCTCAGCTGGCAATTGTCATGCAGATGAGCCGGCAGGAATCACGCAGCTCAGCAGGCCCTGATCACGTGACTCTGCAGGCACTGATCACGTGGCTGATCAAGTACAGATCACGTGACTGAGCATGCACGTGATCAGTGGCTATCATGCACTGATCCCGTGGCATGCACTGATGACGTGGCTGATCGGGCACTGATCACGCGTGGCTCATCATGCACTGATCCCGATATCAGGCAGTGATCAGACTGACAGGCGCTGATCATGGGACTGTGCACGCACTGATCACGTGGCTGATCAGGAACTGAGCAGCTGACTGCGCATGCAGTGATCACGTGGCTGATCGTTCACTGATCCCGTGTTTATCATACGGTGATCACGTGACTGAGAGGCGCTTATCACGTGACTGTTCAGTCAGTTATCACGTGGCTGGTCATGCACTGATAGCGTGTCTGAGCATGCACTGATCATTTCCCGTGAGCCTGTAAGGCATACCACACTAGACAAAGGTCATGAGGAAGGAGGCTCGGCATACGCAAATTTGGGATGACGCCACAGGTGTTCACCCGGATATTCTCGAGCATCTCCCCCCCAAAAAAAAAGAGTCTGCCTACTTTATTTCTTTGTGCTCTCACCTCTGATTTCACTGGCGCTGTCCCCCACCACCATCTCGCTCTCTCTGTCAAAGAGTTACTTTAGAGCTCCAATTCATAAAGTTCCTTGTCATTCTTCCCTGTAACTTCCAGCCGAGTCTTCATCTGGAGCGTGGAGCACACCACACGTACTAATTTTGCCTGGGCTGCTAAGACGCACTCGAGGAGGTGTCTAGGGTGAGTCACCTTCCGCTATTCGAGAGGGCGCCTGCGGCCTCCGTAAGTGGTACAAACTTCTTGTCTTGAAGTTTTATTGGTCTCCCGCATAAACCAAGCTACTCAGTCTCTTTTCTCCACCGAATTTTCCTACTGAGCTATCCTCATACTATTATTCTTGATATCTCTGATGAGCATATAAATAGTCGCCTAGGCCATCTCTCCTTCGAATCCCATGAATCAGCTGGGGCTGGTCCCCGGCAGGTGGCACCCGAGCAGGGACCTCAAGAGGCAATACTCAAAGAGCTGAGCAGACACGAACCACGCAATCAGCAGGCAATAAGCATGGAGCTCAGCAGTGACGAATCATGCTGCTCACCTGGCAATAATCAAGCAGGTGACCAGGCAGGAATCACGCAGCTCCCCTGACAATTGTCAAGCAGATGAGCTGACAGGAATCTCGCAGCTCAGCTGGCAAATGTCCTGCAGATGAGCCGGCAGGAATCACGCAGCTCAGCAGGCCCTGATCACGTGATTCTGCAGGCACGGATCACGTGGCTGATCAGGTAAAGATCACTTGACTGAGCATGCACTGATCACGTGGCTATCATGCACTGATCCCGTGACTGCCCATGCACTGATGACGTGGCTGATCGGGCACTGATCAAGTGGCTCATCATGCACTGATCTCGTGTTTATCAGGCAGTGATCAGTGACTGACAGGCGCTGAACATGGGACTGTGCACACACTGATCACGTGGCTGATCAGGAACTGATCACCTGACTGCCCATGCAGTGATCACGTGGCTGATCGTTCACTGATCACGTGTTTATCATACGGTGATCACGTGACCCAGAGGCCTTGATCACGTGACAGGGGCAGTCAGTGATTACCTGACTGATCATGCACTGATATCGTGACTGAGCATGCACTGATCATGTGCCGGGAGCCGGTGAGGCATTCCACTCTGACAAAGGTCATGAGGAAGGAGGCCCGGCATACGCAAATGCGGGATCGAGCCTCAGGATTCCACCCGAATATTCTCGAACATCTCCCCCCCAAAATAACCAGAGTCTGCCTACTTTATTGCTTTGTGCTCTCATCTCTGATTTCACTGCGGGCTGTCCCCCACCACCATCTCTCTCTCTCTGTCAATGTGTTAACTTACAGCTCCAATTCATAAAGTTCCTTGTCATCCTTCCCTGTAACTTCCAGCCGAGTCTCCATCTGGAGCGCGGAACCCACCACGCTTACTAATCAAGCCTGGGCTGCTAAGACCCACTCGAGAAGGTGTCTAGGCTGAGGCACCTTCCGCTATTCGAGAGGGCGCCTGCAGCCTACGTAAGTGGTGCAAACTTCTTGTCTTGAAGTTATTGGTCTCCCGCGTAAACCAAGCTACTCAGTCTTTTTCTCCACCGAATTTTCCTACTGAGCTATCCTCATACTATTATTCTTGATATCTCTGATGAGCATATAAATAGTCGCCTAGGCCATCTCTCCTTCGAATACCCTGTGTCAGCTGGGGCTGGTTCCCGGAAGGTGGCGCCCGAACAGGGACCTCAGGAGGCACTACTCAAAGAGCTGAGCAGACACGAACCACGCAATCAGAAGGCAATAAGCATGGAGCTCAGGAGTGACGAATCATGCTGCTCACCTGGCAATAATCAAGCAGATGACCAGGCAGGAATCATGCACCTCAGCTGGCAATTGTCAAGCAGATGAGCCGACAGGAATCACGCAGCTCAGCAGACCTTGATCACGTGACTCTGCAGGCACTGATCACGTGGCTGATCAAGTACAGATCACGTGCCTGAGCATGCACTGATCACGTGGCTATCATGCACTGATCACGTGACTGCCCATGCATTGATGACGTGGCTGATCGGGCACTGATCACGTGGCTATCATGCACTGATCACGTGACTGTGCAGCCACTGATCACGTGGCTGATCACGAACTGACCACCTGACTGGGCAAGCAGTGATCACGTGGCTGATGGTTCACTGATCACGTGTTTATCATACGGTGATCACCTGACTGAGAGGCGCTGATCACGTGACTGTGCAGTCAGTGACCACGTGGCTGATCATGCACTGATATCGTGACTGAGCATGCACTGATCATGTGCCGGGAGCCGGTGAGGCATTCCACTCTGGACAAAGGTCATGAGGAAGGAGGATCGGCATACGCAAATGCGGGATCGAGCCTCAGGAGGTCACCAGGATATTCTGGAGCATTTCCTCCCCAAAAAAACCAGAGTCTGCCTACTTTATTGCTTTGTGCTCTCACCTCTGATTTCACTGGGGTCTGTCCCCACCACCATCTCGCTCTCTCTGTGAAAGAATTAATTTACAGCTCCAATTCATAAAGTTCCTTGTCATTCTACCCTGTAACTTCCAGCCCAGTCTCCATCTGGAGCGCGGAACCCACCATGCTTACTAATTATCCCTGGACTGCTAAGACCCACTCGAGAAGGTGTCTAAGGTGAGGCACCTTCTGCTAATCGAGAGGGGCTTGCGGCCATGTAAGTGGTGCAAACTTCTTTTCCTGAAGTTTTAGTCGTCTCCCGCGTAAACCAAGCTATTCAGTATCTTTTCTCCACCGAATTTTCCTACTGAGCTATCCTCATAGTATTATTCTTGCTATCTCTGATGAGCATATAAATAGTCGCCTAGGCCATCTCTCCTTCGAATACCTTGGATCAGCTGGGGCTGGTCCCCGGCAGGTGGCGCCCGAACAGGGACCTCAGGAGGCAATACTCCAAGAGCTGAGCAGACAGGAACCAGGCAATCAGCAGGCAATAAGCATGGAGCTCAGTAGTGACGATTCATGCTGCTCAACTGGCAATAATCAAGCAGGTGACCAGGCACGAATCACGCATCTCAGCTGGCAATTGTCAAGCAGATAACCCGGCAGAATTCATGCAGCTCAGCTGGCAATTGTCATGCAGATGAGCCTGCAGGAATCACGCAGTTCAGCAGGCCCTGATCACGTGACTCTGCAGACCCTGATCACGTGACTAATCAAGTACAGATCACGTGACTGAGCATGCACTGATCACGTGGCTATCATGCACTGATCACGTGACTGCGCATATGATCACCATATGATAAACACGTGATCAGTGAACGATCAGCCACGTGATCACTGCATGCGCAGTCAGGTGGTCAGTTCCTGATCAGCCACGTGATCAGTGAGTGCACAGTCCCATGATCAGCGCCTGTCAGTCACTGATCACGACCTAATAAACACGTGATCAGTGCCTGACGAGCCACGTTATCAGTGCCCAATTAGCCACTTCATCAGTGCATGCGCAGTCACGTGATCAGTGCATGATAGCCACGTGATCGGTGCATGCTCAGTCACGTGGTCTGAACTTGATCAGCCACGTGATCAGTACCTGCAGAGTCACGTGATCAGGGCCTGCTGAGCTGCGTGATTCCTGCCGGCTCATCTGCATGACAATTGCCAGCTGAGCTGCGTGATTCCTGCCTGGTCACCTGCTTGATTATTGCCAGGTGAGCAGCACGATTGGTCACTGCTGAGCTCCACGCTTATTGCCTACTGATTTCGTGGTTCGGGTCTGCTCAGCTCTTTGAGTATTGCCTCCTGATGTCCCTGTTCGGGCGCCACCTCCCGGGGACCAGCCCAAGCTGATCCAGGGTATTCGAAGGAGAGAAGGCCTAGGCGACTATTTATATGCTCATCAGAGATATCAAGAATAATAGTATGAGGATAGCTCAGTAGGAAAATTCGGTGGAGAAAAGAGACTGAGTAGCTTGGTTTACTCGGGAGACCAATAAAACTTCAAGACAAGAAGTTTGCACCACTTACGTAGGCCGCAGGCGCCCTCTCGAATAGCGGAAGGTGCCTCACCCTAGACACCTTCTCAGTGGGTCTTAGCAGCCCAGGCATAATTAGTAAGCGTGGTGGGTTCAAGCTCAGATGGAGACTCGGCTGGAAGTTACAGGGAAGAATGACAAGGAACTTTATGAATTGGAGCTGTAAGTTAACACTTTGACAGGGAGAGCGAGATGGTGGTGGGGACAGCCCCAGTGAAATCAGAGGTGAGAGCACAAAGAAGTAAAGTAGGCAGACTCTGTTTTTTTAGGGGAGATGCTCGAGAATATCCGGGTGGACTCCTGAGGCTCGATCCCGCATTTGCATATGCCGGGCCTCCTTCCTCATGACCTTTGTCCAGAGTGGAATGCCTCACCGGCTCCCGGCACATGATCAGTGCATGCTCAGTCACGATATCAGTGCATGATCAGCCACGTGATCACTGACTGCACCTGTCTGTTATCAGCGCCTCTGGGTCCAGGGATCACCGTATGATAAACACGTAATCAGTGAACGATCAGCCACGTGATCACTGCATGCGCAGTCAGGTGGTCAGTTTCTGATCAGCCACGTGATCAGTGGGTGCACAGTCCCATGATCAGCGCCTTTCAGTCACTGATCACTGCCTGATAAACACGTGATCAGTGCATGATGAGCCACGTGATCTGTGCCCAATGAGCCACGTCATCAGTGCATGCGCAGTCCCGTGATCAGTGCATGATAGCCACGTGATCAGTGCATGCTCAGTCACGTGATCTGTACTTGATCAGCCACGTGCCACGCCTGATCAGTGCCTGCAGAGCACGTGATCAGGCTCATCTGCTGAGCTTGCCAGCTGAGCTAACTGCCCGCTCATCTGCATGACAATTGCCAGCTGAGCTGCGTGATTCCTGCCTGGTCACCTGCTTGATTATTGCCAGGTGAGCAGCATTATTCGTCACTGCTGAGCTCCATGCTCATTGCCTGCTGATTGCGTGGTTCGGGTCTCCTCAGCTCTTTGAGTATTGCCTCCTGAGGTCCCTGTTCGGGCGCCACCTGCCGGGACCAGCCCCAGCTGATCCAGGGTATTCGAAGGAGAGATGGCCTAGGCGACTATTTATATGCTCATCAGAGATATCAAGAATAATAGTATGAGGATAGCTCAGTAGGAAAATTCGGTGGAGAAAAGAGACTGAGTAGCTTGGTTTACGTGGGAGACCAATAAAACTTCAAGACAAGAAGTTTACACCACTTCCGTAGGCCGAAGGCGCCCTCTCTAATAGCGGAAGGTGCCTCTCCCTAGACACCTTCTCGAGTGGGTCTTAGCAGCCCAGGCATAATTAGTAAGCGTGGTGGGTTCCACGCTCCAGATGGAGACTCGGCTGGAAGTTACAGGGAAGAATGACAAGGAACTTTATGAATTGGAGCTGCAAGTTAACTCTTTGACAGAGAGAGCGAGATGGTGGTGGGGGACAGCCCCCAGTGAAATCAGAGGTGAGGGCACAAAGCAATAAAATAGGCAGACTCTGGTTTTTTTTGGGGGGGAGACACTCGAGAACATCCGGGTGGACTCCTGAGGCTCTTGATCTTGCATTTTCGCGTCCAGAGTGGAATGCCGGGCCTGATCACTGCATGCTCAGTCATGACCAGTTGATCAACCACGTGATCAATGACTTCACACTCACGGAACAGCGCCTCAGTCACGGGATCACTGTGATCATGAACGATCAGCCAGGATATCACTGCATGCTCAGTCAGGTGGTCATCATCAGCCACGTGGTCATCAATGATCAGCGCCTGTCACACTGATCACGCCTGATAAACACGTGATCGGTGCCCGATCAGCCACGTCATCAGTGCATGGGCAGTCAGGTGATCAGTGCATAAACCACGTGATCAGTGAACCCATGATCAGCGCCTGTCAGTCACTGATCACTGCCAGATGTGATCAGTGCATGATGAGCCATGTGATCATTGCCTGATCAGCCACATCATCAGTGCATGCACAGTCACGATCAGTGCATGATAGCCACGTGATAAGTGCGTGCACAGTCCCGTGATCAGCGCCTCCTGTCACTGATCACTGCGTGATCACATGCCCCGATCAAACCAGTGCATGATCAGTCAGGGCATGATAGCCACGTGATCAGTGCATCCCATGATCAGTCACACTGATCAGTGCCTGATAAACACGTGATCAGTGACCATTAGCCACGTGATCAGTGCCGGATCAGCCACGCCAGTGCAGAGTCACGTGATCAGTGCATGATAGCCACGTGATCAGTGCATGCTGTCACGTGATCTGTACTTGATCAGCCACGTGATCAGTGCCTGCAGAGTCAACTGATCAGGGCCTGCTGAGCTGCGTGATTCCATCCGGCTCATCCGATGACAATTGCCAGCTGAGCTGCCTGACTCCTGTCGCTCATCTGCATGAAAATTACCAGCTGAGCTGCGTGATTCCTGCCTGGTCACCTGCTTGATTATTGCCAGGTGAGCAGCATGATTCGTCACTGCTGAGCTCCATGCTTATTGCCTGCTGATTGCGTGGTTCGGGTCTGCTCAGCTCTTTGAGTATTGCCTCCTGAGGTCCCTGTTCGGGCGCCACCTGCCGGGGACCAGCCCCAGCTGATCCAGGGTATTGAAGGAGAGATGGCCTGGGCGACTCTTTATATGCTCATCAGAGATATCAAGAATAATAGTATGAGGATAGCTCAGTAGGAAAATTCGGTGGAGAAAAGAGACTGAGCAGCTTGGTTTACGCGGGAGACCAATCAAACTTCAAGACAAGAAATTTGCACCACTTACGTAGGCCGCAGGCGCCCTCTCGCAAATGGGAAGGTGCTTCACCCTAGACACCTTCTCGAGTGGGACTTAGCAGCCCAGGCATAATTAGTAAGCGTGGTGGGTTCCAGCTCCAGATGGAGACTCGGCTGGAAGTTACAGGGAAGAATGACAAGGAACTTCCTGAATTGGAGCTGTAAGTTAACACTTTGACAGAGAGAGCGAGATGGTGGTGGGGGACAGCCCCCAGTGAAATCAGAGGTGAGAACACAAAGCAATAAAGTAGGCAGACACTGGTTTTTTTAGGGGGGAGATGCTGGAGAATATCTGGGTGGACTCCTGAGGCTCGATCCCGCATTTGCGTATGCCGGGCCTCCTTCCTCATGTCCTTTGTCCAGAGTGGAATGCCTCACCGGCTCCCGGCACATGATCAGTGCATGCTCAGTCACGATATCAGTGCATGATCAGCCACGTGATCACTGACTGCACAATCACGTGATCACCGTATGATAAACACGTGATCAGTGAACGATCAGCCACGTGATCACTGCATGCAAAGTCATGTGGTCAGTTCCTGCTCAGCCACGTGATCAGTGGGTGCACAGTCCCATGATCAGCGCCTGTCAGTCACTGATCACTGCCTGATAAACACGTGATCAGTGCATGATGAGCCACGTGATCAGTGCCCGATCAGCCACGTCATCAGTGCATGCCCAGTCACGTGATCAGTGCATGATAGCCACGTGATCAGTGCATGCTCAGTCACGTGATCTGTACTTGATCAGCCACGTGATCAGTGCCTGCAGAGTCACGTGATCAGGGCCTGCTGAGCTGCGTGATACCTGCCGGTGACAATCCAGCTGAGCTGCGTGATTCCCGGCGGCTCATCTGCTTGACAACTGCCAGCTGAGCTGCGTGATTCTTGCCAGGTCACCTGCTTGATTATTGCCAGATGAGCAGCATGATTCGTCACTGCTGAGCTCCATGCTTGTAGCCTGCTGATTGGGTGGTTCTTGTCTGCTCAGCTCTTTGATTATTGCCTCCTGAGGTCCCTGTTCGGGTGCCACCTGCCGGGGACCTGCCCCAGCTGATCCAGGGTATTGGAAGGAGAGATGGCCTAGGCGACGACTTATATGCTAATCAGAGATGTCAAGAATAATAGTATGAGGATAGCTCAGTAGGAAAATTCGGTGGAGAAAAGAGACTGAGTAGCTGGTTTACCCGGGAGACCAATAAAACCTCAAGACAGAAGTTTGCACCACTTATGTGGGCGCAGGCCCTCTCGAATTGCGGAAGGTGCCTCACCCTAGACACCTTCTCGAGTGGGTCTTAGCAGCCCAGGCATAATTAGTAAGCGTGGTGGGTTCCACGCTCCAGATGGAGACTCGGCTGGAAGTTACAGGGAAGAATGACAAGGAACTTTATGAATTGAAGCTGCAGGTTAACTCTTTGACAGAGAGAGCAAGATGGTGGTAGAGGACAGCCCCACTGAAATCAGAGGTGAGAGCACAAAACAAGAAGGTAGGCAGACTCTGTTTTTTTGGGGGAGATGCTAGAGAATATCCGGGTGGAGTCTGAGGCTTGATCCGCATTTGCGTATGCCGGGCCTCTTTCCTCATGACCTTTGTCCAGAGTGGAATGCCTCACGGGCTCGGCACATGATCAGTGCATGCTCATTCACGATATCAGTGCATGATCAGCCACGTGATCACTGACTGCACAATCACGTGATCAGCGCCTCTCAGTCACGTGATCACCGTGTGATAAACACGTGATCAGTGAGCGATCAGCCACGTGATCACTGCATGGGCAGTCAGGTGCTCAGTTTCTGATCAGCCACGTGATCAGTGGGTGCACAGTCCCATGATCAGCGCCTCTCAGTCACTGATCACGGCCTGATAAACACGTGATCAGTGCATGATGAGCCACGTGATCAGTGCCCGATCAGCCACGTCATCAGTGCATGCGCAGTCACGGGATCAGTGCATGATAGCCACGTGATCAGTGCATGCTCAGTCCCGTGATCTGTACTTGATCAGCCAGGTGATCAGTGCCTGCAGAGTCACGTGTTCAGGGCCTGCTGAGCTGCGTGATTCCTGCCGCTCATCTGCATGACAATTGCCAGCTGAGCTGCGTGATTCCTGTCGGCTCATCTGCATGACAACTGCCAGCTGAGCTGCGTGATTCCTGCCTGGTCACCTGCTTGATTACTGCCAGGTGAGCAGCATGATTCGTCACTGCTGAGCTCCATGCTTATTGCCTGCAGATTGCGTGGTTCGGGTCTGCTCAGCTCTTTGAGTATTGGTCTCCTGAGGTCCCTGTTCGGGGGTCACCTGCCGGGGACCAGCTCCAGCTGATCCAGTGTATTCGAAGGAGAGATCTCCTAGGCGACTATTTATATGCTCATCAGAGATATCAAGAATAATAGTATGAGGATAGCTCAGTAGGAAAATTCGGTGGAGAAAAGAGACTGAGTAGCTTGGTTTACGCGGGAGACCAATCAAACTTCAAGACAAGAAGTTTGCACCACTTACGTGGGCATAGGCGCCCTCTCGAATAGCGGAAGGTGCCTCACCCTAGACACCTTCTCGAGTGGGTCTTAGCAGCCCAGGCATAATTAGGAAGCGTGGTGGGTTCCACGCTCCAGATGGAGACTCGGCTGGAAGGTACAGGGAAGAATGACAAGGAACTTTATGAATTGGAGCTGTAAGTTAACTCTTTGACAGAGAGAGCGAGATGGTGGTGGGGGACAGTCCCCAGTGAAATCAGAGGTGAGAGCACAAAGCACTAAAGTAGGCAGACTCTGGTTTTTTTGGGGTGAGATGCTCGTGAATATCCGGGTGGATTCCTGAGGCTCGATCCGGCCGCGTACCCGGGCCTCCTCCTTCCTCATGACGTTTGTCCAGAGTGGAATGCCTCACGCGGCTCGACACATGATCAGTGCATGATCAGCCACGTGATCACTGACTGCCAGCCCGGGCACGTGATCAGCGCCTCTCAGTCACATGATCACCGTATGATAAACACGTGATCAGTGAACGATCAGCCGGTCATGATCACTGCATGCGCAGTCAGGTGGTCAGTTCCTGATCAGCCACGTGATCAGTGCGTGCACAGTCCCATGATCAGCGCCTGTCAGTCACTGATCACTGCCTGATAAACACGTGATCAGTGCATGATGAGCCACGTGATCAGTGCCCGATCAGCCACATCATCAGTGCATGTGTGCAGTCACGTGATCAGTGCATGATAGCCAGGTGATCAGTGCATGCTCAGTCACGTGATCTGTACTTGATCGCCACGTGATCAGTGCCTGCAGTCACGTGATCAGGGCCTGCTGAGCTGTGTGATTCCTGCCGGCTCATCTGCATGACAATTGCCAGCTGAGCTGTGTGATTCCTGTGGGCTCATCTGCTTGACAATTGCCAGCTGAGCTGCGTGATTCCTGCCTGGTCACCTGCCTGATTATTGCCAGGTGAGCAGCATGATTTTTCACTGCTGAGCTCCATGCTTATTGCCTGCTGACTGCGTGGTTCGGGTCTGCTCAGCTCTTTGAGTATTGCCTCCTGAGGTCCCTGTTTGGGCACCACCTGTCGGGACCAGCCCCAGCTGATCCAAGCTATTCGAAGGAGGGAAGGCCTAGGCGACTGTTTATATGCTCATCAGAGATATCAAGAATAATAGTATGAGGATAGCTCAGTAGGAAAATTCGGTGGAGAAAAGAGACTGAGTAGCTGGTTTACCCGGGAGACCAATAAAACTTCCAGACAAGAAGTTTGCACCACTTACGTGAGGCATGAGGCGACCTCTCTCGCAAAATGGGAAGGTGCTTCACCCTAGACACCTTCTCGAGTGGGACGTTAGCAGCCCAGGCATAATTAGTAAGCGTGGTGGGTTCCAGCTCCAGATGGAGACTCGGCTGGAAGTTACAGGGAAGAATGACAAGGAACTTTATGAATTGGAGCTGCAAGTTAACTCTTTGACAGACAGAGCGAGATGGTGGTGGGGGACAGCCCCCAGTGAAATCAGAGGTTAGAGCACAAAGCAATAAATTAGGCAGACTCTGGTTCTTTTGGGGGAGACGCTGAGAACATCCGGGTGGACTCCTGAGGCTCGATCTTGCATTTGCGTATGCCGGGCCTCCTTCCTCATGACCTTTGTCCAGAGTGGAATGCCTCACGGCTCCCGCACATGATCACTGCATGCTCAGTCAGGATATCAGTGCGTGATCAGCCACGTGATCAATGACTTCACACTCACGTGATCAGCGCCTCTCAGTCACGTGATCACCGTATGCTAAACACGTGATCAGTGAGCGATCAGCCACGATATCACTGCCTGCGCAGTCAGGTGGTCAGTTCCTGATCAGCCACGTGATCAGTGCGTGCACAGTCCCATGATCACCGCCTGTCAGTCACTGATCACTGCCTGATAAACACGTGAATAGTGCATGATGAGCCACCTGATCAGTGCCCGATCAGCCACTTCTTCAGTGCATGTGCAGTCACGTGATCAGTGCATGATAGCCAGCTGCTGATCAGGGCATGCTCAGTCACATGATCTGTACTTGATCAGCCACGTGATCAGTGCTGGCAGAGTCACGTGATCAGGGCCTGCTGAGCTGCGTGATTCCTGCCGGCTCATCTGCATGACAATTGCCTACTGAGCTGTGTGATTCCTGTCGGCTCATCTGCTTGACAATTGCCAGCTGAGCTGCGTGATTCCTGCCTGGTCACCTGCTTGATTTATTGCCAGGTGAGCAGCATGATTTTTCACTGCTGAGCTCCATGCTTATTGCCTGTTGACTGCGTGGTTCGGGTCTGCTCAGCTCTTTGAGTATTGCCTCCTGAGGTCCCTGTTAGGGCGCCACGTGCCGGGAACCAGCCCCAGCTGATCCAAGCTATTCGAAGGAGGGAAGGCCTAGGCGACTGTTTATATGCTCATCAGAGATATCAAGAATAATAGTATGAGGATAGCTCAGTAGGAAAATTCGGTGGAGAAAAGAGACTGAGTAGCTGGTTTACCCGGGAGACCAATAAAACTTCAAGACAAGAAGTTTGCACCACTTACGTGGGCCGCAGGCCCCCTCTCGAATAGCGGAAGTTGCCTCACCCTAGACACCTTCTCGAGTGGGTCTTAGCAGCCCATGCATAATTAGTAAGCGTGGTGGCTTCTGCGCTCCAGATGGAGACTCGGCTGGAAGTTACAGGGAAGAAAGACAAGGAACTTTATGAATTGGAGCTGCAAGTTAACTCTTTGACAGAGAGAGCGAGATGGTGGTGGGGGACAGCCCCCAGTGAAATCAGAGGTGAGAGCACAAAACAAGAAGGTAGGCAGACTCTGGTTTTTTCGGGGGGGAGATGCTCGAGAATATCCGGGTGGAGTCCTGAGGCTTGATCCCGCATTTGCGTATGCCGGGCCTTCCTTCCTCATGACCTTTGTCCAGAGTGGAATGCCTCACCGGCTCCCGGCACATGATCAGTGCATGCTCAGTCATGATATCAGTGTATGATCAGCCACGTGATCACTGACGCCACAGTCACGTGATCAGCGCCTCTCAGTCACGTGATCACCGTATGATAAACACGAGATCAGTGAACGACCAGCCACGTGATCACTGCATGCGCAGTCAGGTGGTCAGTTCCTGATCAGCCACGTGATCAGTGCGTGCGCAGTCCCATGATCAGTGCCTATCAGTCACTGATCACTGCCTGAGAAACACGTGATCGGTGCCCGATCAGCCCCGTCATCAGTGCATGCGCAGTCAGGTGATCAGTGCATAATAGCCACGTGATCAGTGCGTGCACAGTCCCATGATCAGTGCCTGTCAGTCACTGATCGCTGCCGGAGAAACACGTGATCAGTGCATGATGAGCCATGTGATCATTGACTGATCAGCCACATCATCAGTGCATGCACAGTCACCTGATCAGTGCATGATAGCCACGTGATCAGTGCGTGCACAGTCCCATGATCAGCGCCTGTCAGTCACTGATCACTGCGTGATAAACACATGATCAGTTCCCGATCAGCCACGTCACCAGTGCATGCGCAGTCACGTGATCAGGGCATGATAGCCTCGTGATCAGTGCGTGCACAGTCCCATGATCAGCGCCTGTCAGTCACTGATCAGTGCCTGATAAACACGTGATCAGTGACCGATTAGTCACGTGATCAGTGCCAGATCAGCCACGTCATCAGTGCATGCGAAGTCACGTGATCAGTGCATGATAGCCACGTGATCAGTGCATGCTCAGTCACGTGATCTGTACTTGATCAGCCACGTGATCAGTGCCTGCAGAGTCAATTGATCAGGGCCTGCTGAGCTGTGTGATTCCTGCCGGCTCATCTGCATGACAATTGCCAGCTGAGCTGCGTGATTCCTGTCGGCTCATCTGCTTGACAATTTTCAGCTGAGCAGCGTGATTCCTGCCTGGTCACCTGCTTCATTGTTGCCAGGTTAGCAGCATGATTCGTCACTGCTGAGCTCCACGCTTATTGTCTGCTGATTGCGTGGTACGTGTCTGCTCAGCTCTTTGAGTATTGCCTCCTGATGTCCCTGTTCAGGCGCCACCTGCCGGGGACCAGCCCCAGCTGATCCAGGGTATTCGAAGGAGAGATGGCCTAGGCGACTCTTTATATGCTCATCAGAGATATCAAGAATAATAGTATGAGGATAGCTCAGTAGGAAAATTCGGTGGAGAAAAGAGACTGAGTAGCTTGGTTTACGCGGGAGACCAATCAAACTTCAAGACAAGAAGTTTGCACCACTTACGTAGGCCGCAGTTGCCCTCTCGAATAGCGGAAGGTGCCTCACCCTAGACACCTTCTCGAGTGGGTCTTAGCAGCCCAGGCATAATTAGTAAGCGTGGTGGGTTCCGAGGCTCAGATGAAGACTTGGCTGGAAGTTACAGGGAAGAATGACAAGGAACTTCCTGAATTGGAGCTGTAAGTTAACACTTTGACAGAGAGAGCGAGATGGTGGTGGGGGACAGCCCCCAGTGAAATCAGAGGTGAGAGTACAAAGAAGTAAAGTCGGCAGACCGCCGTTTTTTTTTGGGGGGGAGATGCTCGAGAATATCCGGGTGGACTTCTGAGGCTCGATCCCGCATTTGCATATGCCGGGCCTCCTTCCTAATGACCTTTGCCCAGAGTGGAATGCCTCACCGGCTCCCGGCACATGATCAGTGCATGCTCAGTCACGATATCAGTGCATGATCAGCCACGTGATCACTGACTGCACCTGTCTCGTTATCAGCGCCTCTGGGTCCAGGGATCACCGTATGATAAACACGTAATCAGTGAACGATCAGCCACGTGATTACTGCATGCGCAGTCAGGTGGTCAGTTTCTGATCAGCCACGTGATCAGTGGGTGCACAGTCCCATGATCAGCGCCTGTCAGTCACTGATCACTGCCTGAAAAACACGTGATCAGTGCATGACGAGCCACGTTATCAGTGCCCACACAGCCACTTCATCAGTGCATGCGCAGTCACGTGATCAGTGCATGATATCCACGTGATCAGTGCATGCTCAGTCACGTTATCTGTACTTGATCAGCCACGTGATCAGGGCCTGCAGAGTCACGTGATCAGGTCATGCTGAGCTGCGTGATAACTGCCGGCTCATCTGCATGACAATTGCCAGCTGAGCTGCGTGATTCCTGCCTGGTCACCTGCTTGATTATTGCCAGGTGAGCAGCATTATTCGTCACTGCTGAGCTCGATGCTCATTGCCTGCTGATTGCGTGGTTCGGGTCTCCTCAGCTCTTTGAGTATTGCCTCCTGAGGTCCCTGTTCGGGCGCCACCTGCCGGGGACCATCCCCCGCTGATCCAGGGTATTCGAAGGAGAGATGGCCTAGCCGACTATTTATATGCTCATCAGAGATATCAAGAATAATAGTATGAGGATAGCTCAGTAGGAAAATTCGGTGGAGAAAAGAGACTGAGTAGCTTGGTTTACGTGGGAGACCAATAAAACTTCAAGACAAGAAGTTTACACCACTTCCGTAGGCCGAAGGCGCCCTCTCTAATAGCGGAAGGTGCCTCTCCCTAGACACCTTCTCGAGTGGGTCTTAGCAGCCCAGGCATAATTAGTAAGCGTGGTGGGTTCCGCACTCCAGATGGAGACTCGGCTGGAAGTTACAGGGAAGAATGACAAGGAACTTTATGAATTGGAACTGCAAGTTAACTCTTTGACAGAGAGAGCGAAATGGTGGTGGGGGACAGCCCCCAGTGAAATCAGATGTGAGGGCACAAAGCAATAAAATAGGCAGACTCTGGTTTTTTTTGGGGGGGAGACACTCGAGAACATCCGGGTGGACTCCTGAGGCTCGATCTTGCATTTGCGTATGCCGGGCCTCCTTCATCATGACCTTTGTCCAGAGTGGAATGCCTCACCGGCTCCCGGCACATGATCACTGCATGCTCAGTCAGGATATCAGTGCATGATCAGCCACCGGATCAATGACTTCACACTCACGTGATCAGCGCCTCTCCGTCACGTGATCACCGTAGGATAAACACGTGATCAGTGAACAATCAGCCACGATATCACTGCATGCGCATTCAGGTGGTCAGTTCCTGATAAGCCACGTGATAAGTGCGTGCACAGTCCCGTGATCAGCGCCTGTCAGTCACTGATCACTGCCTGATAAACACGGGATCAGTGCATGATAGCCACGTGATCAGTGCATGCTCAGTCACGTGATCTGTACTTGATCAGCCACGTGATCAGTCCCTGCAGAGTCACGTGATAAGGGCCTGCTGAGCTGTGTGATTCCTGCCGGCTCGTCTACATGACAATTGCCAGCTGAGCTGCCTGACTCCTGTCGGCTCATTTGCTTGACAATCCCCAGCTGATCTGCGTGATTCCTGCCTGGTCACCTGCTTGATTATTGCCAGGTGAGCAGCATGATTCGTCACTGCTGAGCTCCATGCTTATTGCCTGCTGATTGCGTGGTTCGGGTCTGCTCAGCTCTTTGAGTATTGCCTCCTGAGGTCCCTGTTCGGGCACCACCTGTCGGGGACCAGCCCCAGCTGATCCAGGGTATTCGAAGGAGAGATGGCCTAGGCGACTATTTATATGCTCATCAGAGATATCAAGAATAATAGTATGAGGATAGCTCAGTAGGAAAATTCGGTGGAGAAAAGAGACTGAGCAGCTTGGTTTACGCGGGAGACCAATCAAACTTCAAGACAAGAAATTTGCACCACTTACGTAGGCCGCAGGCGCCCTCTCGCAAATGGGAAGGTGCTTCACCCTAGACACCTTCTCGAGTGGGACTTAGCAGCCCAGGCATAATTAGTAAGCGTGGTGGGTTCCAGCTCCAGATGGAGACTCGGCTGGAAGTTACAGGGAAGAATGACAAGGAACTTTATGAATTGGAGCTGCAAGTTAACTCTTTGACAGAGAGAGCGAGATGGTGGTGGGGGACAGCCCCCAGTGAAATCAGAGGTGAGAGCACAAAGCAATAAAATAGGCAGACTCTGGTTTTTTTTAGGGGGGGAGACGCTCGAGAATATCCGGGTGGACTCCTGAGGCTCGATCTTGTATTTGCGTATGCCGGGCCTCCTTCCTCATGACCTTTGTCCAGAGTGGAATGCCTCACCGGCTCCCGGCACATGATCACTGCATGCTCAGTCACGATATCAGTGCATGATCAGCCACGTGATCAATGACTTCACACTCACGTGATCAGCGCCTCTCAGTCACGTGATCACCTTATGATAAACACGTGATCAGTGAACGATCACCCAGGATATCACTGCATGCGCAGTCAGGTGGTCAGTTCCTGATCAGCCACGTGATCAGTGCGTTCACAGTCCCATGATCAGCGCCTGTCAGTCACTGATCAGTGCCTGATAAACACGTGATAAGTGCATGATGAGCCTCGTGATCAGTGCCCGATCAGCCACGTCATCAGTGCATGCCCAGTCACGTGATCAGTGCATGATAACCACGTGATCAGTGTATGCTCAGTCACTTGATCTGTACTTGATCATCCACGTGATCAGTGCCTGCAGAGTCACGTGACCAGGGCATGCTGAGCTGCGTGATTCCTGTCGGCTCATCTGCTTGACAATTGCCAGCTGAGCTGCGTGATTCTTGCCAGGTCACCTGCTTGATTATTGCCAGATGAGCAGCATGATTCGTCACTGCTGAGCTCCATGCTTGTAGCCTGCTGATTGGGTGGTTCTTGTCTGCTCAGCTCTTTGAGTATTGCCTCCTGAGGTCCCTGTTCGGGTGCCACATGCCGGGGACCTGCCCCAGCTGATCCAGGGTATTGGAAGAGGAGATGGCCTAGGCGACTACTTATATGCTAATCAGAGATGTCAAGAATAATAGTATGAGGATAGCTCAGTAGGAAAATTCGGTGGAGAAAAGAGACTGAGTAGCTTGGTTTACTCGGGAGACCAATAAAACCTCAAGACAGAAGTTTGCACCACTTATGTGGGCCGCAAGCGCCCTCTCGAATAGCGGAAGGTGCCTCACCCTAGACACCTTTTCGAGTGAGTCTTAGCAGCCCAGGCATAATTAGGAAGCGTGGTAGGTTCCACGCTCCAGATGGAGACTCGGCTGGAAGTTACAGGGAAGAATAACAAGGAACTTTATGAATTGAAGCTGCAAGTTAACTCTTTGACAGAGAGAGCGAGATGGTGGTAGAGGACAGCCCCCACTGAAATCAGAGGTGAGAGCACAAAGCAATAAAGTAGGCAGACTCTGTTTTTTTGGGGGGGAGATGCTCGAGATACTCCTGAGGCTTGATCCCGCATTTGCGTATGCCGGGCCTCTTTCCTCATGACCTTTGTCCAGAGTGGAATGCCTCACGGGCTCCCGGCACATGATCAGTGCATGCTCATTCACGATATCAGTGCATGATCAGCCACGTGATCACTGACTGCACAATCACGTGATCAGCGCCTCTCAGTCACGTGATCACCGTGTGATAAACACTTGATCAGTGAACGATCAGCAACGTGATCACTGCATGGGCAGTCAGGTGCTCAGTTCCTGATCAGCCACGTGATCAGTGGGTGCACAGTCCCATGATCAGCGCCTCTCAGTCACTGATCACTGCCTGATAAACACGTGATCAGTGCATGATGAGCCACGTGATCAGTGCCCGATCAGCCACGTCATCAGTGCATGCGCAGTCACGGGATCAGTGCATGATAGCCACGTGATCAGTGCATGCTCAGTCCCGTGATCTGTACTTGATCAGCCAGGTGATCAGTGCCTGCAGAGTCACGTGTTCAGGGCCTGCTGAGCTGCGTGATTCCTGCCGGCTCATCTGCATGACAATTGCCAGCTGAGCTGCGTGATTCCTGTCGGCTCATCTGCATGACAACTGCCAGCTGAGCTGCGTGATTCCTGCCTGGTCACCTGCTTGATTACTGCCAGGTGAGCAGCATGATTCGTCACTGCTGAGCTCCATGCTTATTGCCTGCAGATTGCGTGGTTCGGGTCTGCTCAGCTCTTTGAGTATTGGTCTCCTGAGGTCCCTGTTTGGGGGTCACCTGCCGGGGACCAGCTCCAGCTGATCCAGTGTATTCGAAGGAGAGATCTCCTAGGCGACTATTTATATGCTCATCAGAGATATCAAGAATAATAGTATGAGGATAGCTCAGTAGGAAAATTCGGTGGAGAAAAGAGACTGAGTAGCTTGGTTTACGCGGGAGACCAATCAAACTTCAAGACAAGAAGTTTGCACCACTTACGTGGGCCGCAGGCGCCCTCTCGAATAGCGGAAGGTGCCTCACCCTAGACACCTTCTCGAGTGGGTCTTAGCAGCCCAGGCATAATTAGGAAGCGTGGTGGGTTCCACGCTCCAGATGGAGACTCGGCTGGAAGGTACAGGGAAGAATGACAAGGAACTTTATGAATTGGAGCTGTAAGTTAACTCTTTGACAGAGAGAGCGAGATGGTGGTGGCGGACAGTCCCCAGTGAAATCAGAGGTGAGAGCACAAAGCACTAAAGTAGGCAGACTCTGGTTTTTTTGGGGTGAGATGCTCGTGAATATCCGGGTGGATTCCTGAGGCTCGATCCCGCTTTTGCGTACCCGGGCCTCCTTCCTCATGACGTTTGTCCAGAGTGGAATGCCTCAACGGCTCCCGACACATGATCAGTGCATGATCAGCCACGTGATCACTGACTGCCCCTGGCACGTGATCAGCGCCTCTCAGTCACATGATCACCGTATGATAAACACGTGATCAGTGAACGATCAGCCACATGATCACTGCATGCGCAGTCAGGTGGTCAGTTCCTGGTCAGCCACGTGATCAGTGCGTGCACAGTCCCATGATCAGCGCCTGTCAGTCACTGATCACTGCCTGATAAACACGTGATCAGTGCATGATGAGCCACGTGATCAGTGCCCGATCAGCCACATCATCAGTGCATGTGCAGTCACGTGATCAGTGCATGATAGCCAGGTGATCAGTGCATGCTCAGTCACGTGATCTGTACTTGATCAGCCACGTGATCAGTGCCTGCAGTCACGTGATCAGGGCCTGCTGAGCTGCGTGATTCCTGCCGGCTCATCTGCATGACAATTGCCAGCTGAGCTGTGTGATTCCTGTGGGCTCATCTGCTTGACAATTGCCAGCTGAGCTGCGTGATTCCTGCCTGGTCACCTGCCTGATTATTGCCAGGTGAGCAGCATGATTTTTCACTGCTGAGCTCCATGCTTATTGCCTGCTGACTGCGTGGTTCGGGTCTGCTCAGCTCTTTGAGTATTGCCTCCTGAGGTCCCTGTTCGGGCACCACCTGTCGGGGACCAGCCCCAGCTGATCCAAGCTATTCGAAGGAGGGAAGGCCTAGGCGACTGTTTATATGCTCATCAGAGATATCAAGAATAATAGTATGAGGATAGCTCAGTAGGAAAATTCGGTGGAGAAAAGAGACTGAGTAGCTGGTTTACCCGGGAGACCAATAAAACTTCAAGACAAGAAGTTTGCACCACTTACGTGGGCCGCAGGCGCCCTCTCGAATAGCGGAAGGTGCCTCACCCTAGACACCTTCTCGAGTGGGTCTTAGCAGCCCAGGCATAATTAGTAAGCGTGGTGAGTTCCGCGCTCCAGATGGAGACTCGGCTGGAAGTTACAGGGAAGAATGACAAGGAACTTTATGAATTGGAGCTGCAAGTTAACTCTTTGACAGACAGAGCGAGATGGTGGTGGGGGACAGCCCCCAGTGAAATCAGAGGTTAGAGCACAAAGCAATAAAGTAGGCAGACTCTGGTTCTTTTGGGGGGGGAGACGCTCGAGAACATCCGGGTGGACTCCTGAGGCTCGATCTTGCATTTGCGTATGCCGGGCCTCCTTCCTCATGACCTTTGTCCAGAGTGGAATGCCTCACCGGCTCCCGGCACATGATCACTGCATGCTCAGTCAGGATATCAGTGCGTGATCAGCCACGTGATCAATGACTTCACACTCACGTGATCAGCGCCTCTCAGTCACGTGATCACCGTATGCTAAACACGTGATCAGTGAACGATCAGCCACGATATCACTGCCTGCGCAGTCAGGTGGTCAGTTCCTGATCAGCCACGTGATCAGTGCGTGCACAGTCCCATGATCACCGCCTGTCAGTCACTGATCACTGCCTGATAAACACGTGAATAGTGCATGATGAGCCACCTGATCAGTGCCCGATCAGCCACTTCTTCAGTGCATGTGCAGTCACGTGATCAGTGCATGATAGCCAGCTGATCAGGGCATGCTCAGTCACATGATCTGTACTTGATCAGCCACGTGATCAGTGCTGGCAGAGTCACGTGATCAGGGCCTGCTGAGCTGCGTGATTCCTGCCGGCTCATCTGCATGACAATTGCCTACTGAGCTGTGTGATTCCTGTCGGCTCATCTGCTTGACAATTGCCAGCTGAGCTGCGTGATTCCTGCCTGGTCACCTGCTTGATTTATTGCCAGGTGAGCAGCATGATTTTTCACTGCTGAGCTCCATGCTTATTGCTGTTGACTGCGTGGTTCGGGTCTGCTCAGCTCTTTGAGTATTGCCTCCTGAGGTCCCTGTTAGGCGCCACGTGCCGGGACCAGCCCCAGCTGATCCAAGCTATTCGAAGGAGGAAGGCCTAGGCGACTGTTTATATGCTCATCAGAGATATCAAGAATAATAGTATGAGGATAGCTCAGTAGGAAAATTCGGTGGAGAAAAGAGACTGAGTAGCTTGGTTTACCCGGGAGACCAATAAAACTTCAAGACAAGAAGTTTGCACCACTTACGTGGGCCGCAGGCCCCCTCTCGAATAGCGGAAGTTGCCTCACCCTAGACACCTTCTCGAGTGGGTCTTAGCAGCCCATGCATAATTAGTAAGCGTGGTGGCTTCTGCGCTCCAGATGGAGACTCAGCTGGAAGTTACAGGGAAGAAAGACAAGGAACTTTATGAATTGGAGCTGCAAGTTAACTCTTTGACAGAGAGAGCGAGATGGTGGTGGGGGACAGCCCCCAGTGAAATCAGAGGTGAGAGCACAAAACAAGAAGGTAGGCAGACTCTGGTTTTTTCGGGGGGGAGATGCTCGAGAATATCCGGGTGGAGTCCTGAGGCTTGATCCCGCATTTGCGTATGCCGGGCCTTCCTTCCTCATGACCTTTGTCCAGAGTGGAATGCCTCCCCGGCTCCCGGCACATGATCAGTGCATGCTCAGTCATGATATCAGTGTATGATCAGCCACGTGATCACTGACGCCACAGTCACGTGATCAGCGCCTCTCAGTCACGTGATCACCGTATGATAAACACGAGATCAGTGAACGACCAGCCACGTGATCACTGCATGCGCAGTCAGGTGGTCAGTTCCTGATCAGCCACGTGATCAGTTCCCCATGATCAGTGCCTAGCCATCGGTGCCCGATCAGTGCATGCGCAGTCAGGTGATCAGTGCATAATAGCCACGTGATCAGTGCGTGCACAGTCCCATGATCAGTGCCTGTCAGTCACTGATCGCTGCCGGAGAAACACGTGATCAGTGCATGATGCCATGTGATCTGATCAGCCACATCATCAGTGCATGCAGTCACCTGATCAGTGCATGATAGCCACGTGATCAGTGCCCAGTCCCATGATCAGCCACGTGTCAGTCACTGATCACTGCGTGATAAACACATGATCAGTTCCCGATCAGCCACGTCACCAGTGCATGCGCAGTCACGTGATCAGGGCATGATAGCCTCGTGATCAGTGCGTGCACAGTCCCATGATCAGCGCCTGTCAGTCACTGATCCCGCCTGATAAACACGTGATCAGTGACCGATTAGTCACGCGTGATCAGTGCCAGATCAGCCACGCCACGTGATCAGTGCCTGCAGAGTCACGTGATCTGTGCATGCTTGATCAGCCACGTGATCAGTGCCTGCAGAGTCAATTGATCAGGGCCTGCTGAGCTTCCTGATCTGCCGCTCATCTGCATGACAATTGCCAGCTGAGCTGCCTGATTCCTGTCGGCTCATCTGCATGACAATTTTCAGCTGAGCTGCGTGATTCCTGCCTGGTCACCTGCTTCATTGTTGCCAGGTTAGCAGCATGATTCGTCACTGCTGAGCTCCACGCTTATTGTCTGCTGATTGCGTGGTTCGGTCTGCTCAGCTCTTTGAGTATTGCCTCCTGATGTCCCTGTTCAGGCGCCACCTGCCGGGGACCAGCCCCAGCTGATCCAGGGTATTCGAAGGAGAGATGGCCTAGGCGACTCTTTATATGCTCATCAGAGATATCAAGAATAATAGTATGAGGATAGCTCAGTAGGAAAATTCGGTGGAGAAAAGAGACTGAGTAGCTTGGTTTACGCGGGAGACCAATCAAACTTCAAGACAAGAAGTTTGCACCACTTACGTAGGCCGCAGTTGCCCTCTCGAATAGCGGAAGGTGCCTCGCCCTAGACACCTTCTCGAGTGGGTCTTAGCAGCCCAGGCATAATTAGTAAGCGTGGTGGGTTCCGCGCTCCAGATGAAGACTCGGCTGGAAGTTACAGGGAAGAATGACAAGGAACTTCCTGAATTGGAGCTGTAAGTTAACACTTTGACAGAGAGAGCGAGATGGTGGTGGGGGACAGCCCCCAGTGAAATCAGAGGTGAGAGTACAAAGAAGTAAAGTCGGCAGACTCTGGATTTTTTGGGGGGAGATGCTCGAGAATATCCGGGTGGACTTCTGAGGCTCGATCCGCATTTGCATAGGCCGGGCCTCCTTCCTAATGACCTTTGCCCAGAGTGGAATGCCTCACGGCTCCCGGCACATGATCAGTGCATGCTCAGTCACGATATCAGTGCATGATCAGCCACGTGATCACTGACTGCACCTGTCGTTATCAGCGCCTCTGGGTCCAGGGATCACCAGCCATGATAAACACGTAATCAGTGAGCGATCAGCCACGTGATTACTGGGTGCGCAGTCAGGTGGTCAGTTTCTGATCAGCCACGTGATCAGTGGGTGCACAGTCCCATGATCAGCGCCTGTCAGTCACTGATCACTGCCTGAAAACACGTGATCAGTGCATGACGAGCCACGTTATCAGTGCCCACACAGCCACTTCATCAGTGCATGCGCAGTCACGTGATCAGTGCATGATATCCACGTGATCAGTGCATGCTCAGTCACGTTATCTGCCTGCTGATCAGCCACGTGATCAGGGCCTGCAGAGTCACGTGATCAGGTCATGCTGAGCTGCGTGATAACTGCCGGCTCATCTGCATGACAATTGCCAGCTGAGCTGCGTGATTCCTGCCTGGTCACCTGCTTGATTATTGCCAGGTGAGCAGCATTATTTTTCACTGCTGAGCTCGATGCTCATTGCCTGCTGATTGCGTGGTTCGGGTCTCCTCAGCTCTTTGCGTATTGCCTCCTGAGGTCCCTGTTCGGGCGCCACCTGCCGGGGTCCATCCCCCGCTGATCCAGGGTATTCGAAGGAGAGATGGCCTAGGCGACTATTTATATGCTCATCAGAGATATCAAGAATAATAGTATGAGGATAGCTCAGTAGGAAAATTCGGTGGAGAAAAGAGACTGAGTAGCTTGGTTTACGTGGGAGACCAATAAAACTTCAAGACAAGAAGTTTACACCACTTCCGTGGGCCAAGGCGCCCTCTCTAATAGCGGAAGGTGCCTCTCCTAGACACCTTCTCGAGTGGGTCTTAGCAGCCCAGGCATAATTAGTAAGCGTGGTGGGTTCCACACTCCAGATGGAGACTCGGCTGGAAGTTACAGGGAAGAATGACAAGGAACTTTATGAATTGGAACTGCAAGTTAACTCTTTGACAGAGAGAGCGAAATGGTGGTGGGGGGACAGCCCCCAGTGAAATCAGATGTGAGGGCACAAAGCAATAAAATAGGCAGACTCTGGTTTTTTTTGGGGGGGAGACACTCGAGAACATCCGGGTGGACTCCTGAGGCTCGATCTTGCATTTGCGTATGCCGGGCCTCCTTCATCATGACCTTTGTCCAGAGTGGAATGCCTCACCGGCTCCCGGCACATGATCACTGCATGCTCAGTCACGATATCAGTGCATGATCAGCCACGTGATCAATGACTTCACACTCACGTGATCAGCGCCTCTCAGTCACGTGATCACCTTATGATAAACACGTGATCAGTGAACGATCACCCAGGATATCACTGCATGCGCAGTCAGGTGGTCAGTTCCTGATCAGCCACGTGATCAGTGCGTTCACAGTCCCATGATCAGCGCCTGTCAGTCACTGATCACTGCCTGATAAACACGTGATAAGTGCATGATGAGCCTCGTGATCAGTGCCCGATCAGCCACGTCATCAGTGCATGCCCAGTCACGTGATCAGTGCATGATAGCCACGTGATCAGTGTATGCTCAGTCACGTGATCTGTACTTGATCATTCACGTGATCAGTGCCTGCAGAGTCACGTGACCAGGGCATGCTGAGCTGCGTGATTCCTGCCGGCTCATCTGCATGACAATTGCCAGCTGAGCTGCGTGATTCCTGCCAGGTCATCTGCTGACAACTTGAGCTGCGTGATTCACCTGCTTGATGCCAGCCAGGTGAGCAGCATGATTCGTCACTGCTGAGCTCCATGCTTGTAGCCTGCTGATTGGGTGGTTCTTGTCTGCTCAGCTCTTTGAGTATTGCCTCCTGAGGTCCCTGTTCGGGTGCCACATGCCGGACCTGCCCCAGCTGATCCAGGGTATTGGAAGAGGAGATGGCCTAGGCGACTATTTATATGCTAATCAGAGATGTCAAGAATAATAGTATGAGGATAGCTCAGTAGGAAAATTCGGTGGAGAAAAGAGACTGAGTAGCTTGGTTTACTGGGAGACCAATAAAACCTCAAGACAGAAGTTTGCACCACTTATGTGGGCCGCAGCCCTCTCGAATAGCGGAAGGTGCCTCACCCTAGACACCTTTTCGAGTGGGTCTTAGCAGCCCAGGCATAATTAGGAAGCGTGGTAGGTTCCACGCTCCAGATGGAGACTTCGGCTGGAAGGTACAGGGAAGAATAACAAGGAACTTTATGAATTGAAGCTGCAAGTTAACTCTTTGACAGAGAGAGCGAGATGGTGGTGGAGGACAGCCCCCACTGAAATCAGAGGTGAGAGCACAAAGCAATAAAGTAGGCAGACTCTGTTTTTTTTGGGGGGGAGATGCTCGAGATACTCCTGAGGCTTGATCCCGCATTTGCGTATGCCGGGCCTCTTTCCTCATGACCTTTGTCCAGAGTGGAATGCCTCACGGGCTCCCGGCACATGATCAGTGCATGCTCAGTCACGATATCAGTGCATGATCAGCCACGTGATCACTGACTGCACAATCACGTGATCAGCGCCTCTCAGTCACGTGATCACCGTATGATAAACACGTGATCAGTGAACGATCAGCAACGTGATCACTGCATGGGCAGTCAGGTGCTCAGTTCCTGATCAGCCACGTGATCAGTGGGTGCACAGTCCCATGATCAGCGCCTGTCAGTCACTGATCACTGCCTGATAAACACGTGATCAGTGCATGATGAGCCACGTGATCAGTGCCCGATCAGCCACGTCATCAGTGCATGCGCAGTCACGGGATCAGTGCATGATAGCCACGTGATCAGTGCATGCTCAGTCCGTGATCTGTACTTGATCAGCCAGGTGATCAGTGCCTGCAGAGTCACGTGTTCAGGGCCTGCTGAGCTGCGTGATTCCTGCCGGCTCATCTGCATGACAATTGCCAGCTGAGCTGCGTGATTCCTGTCGGCTCATCTGCATGACAACTGCCAGCTGAGCTGCGTGATTCCTGCCTGGTCACCTGCTTGATTACTGCCAGGTGAGCAGCATGATTCGTCACTGCTGAGCTCCATGCTTATTGCCTGCAGATTGCGTGGTTCGGGTCTGCTCAGCTCTTTGAGTATTGGTCTCCTGAGGTCCCTGTTCGGGGGTCACCTGCCGGGGACCAGCTCCAGCTGATCCAGTGTATTCGAAGGAGAGATCTCCTAGGCGACTATTTATATGCTCATCAGAGATATCAAGAATAATAGTATGAGGATAGCTCAGTAGGAAAATTCGGTGGAGAAAAGAGACTGAGTAGCTTGGTTTACGCGGGAGACCAATCAAACTTCAAGACAAGAAGTTTGCACCACTTACGTGGGCCGCAGGCGCCCTCTCGAATAGCGGAAGGTGCCTCACCCTAGACACCTTCTCGAGTGGGTCTTAGCAGCCCAGGCATAATTAGGAAGCGTGGTGGGTTCCACGCTCCAGATGGAGACTCGGCTGGAAGGTACAGGGAAAAATGACAAGGAACTTTATGAATTGGAGCTGTAAGTTAACTCTTTGACAGAGAGAGCGAGATGGTGGTGGGGGACAGTCTCCAGTGAAATCAGAGGTGAGAGCACAAAGCACTAAAGTAGGCAGACTCTGGTTTTTTTGGGGTAAGATGCTCGTGAATATCCGGGTGGATTCCTGAGGCTCGATCCCGCATTTGCGTATGCCGGGCCTCCTTCCTCATGACGTTTGTCCAGAGTGGAATGCCTCACCGGCTCGACACATGATCAGTGCATGATCAGCCACGTGATCACCGACTGCCCAGGCACGTGATCACTGCGCCAGTCACGTGATCAGCGCCTCAGTGATCGTGATCACCAGCCACATGATAAAGACGTGATCAGTGAACGGTCAGCCACGTGATCACTGCATGCACAGTCAGGTGGTCAGTTCCTGATCAGTCACGTGATCAGTGCGTGAGTCCCAATCACGCCTGTCAGTCACTGTCACTGCCTGATAAACACGTGATCAGTGCATGATGAGCCACGTGATCAGTGCCCGATCAGCCACATCATCAGTGCATGTGCAGTCACGTGATCAGTGCATGATAGCCAGGTGATCAGTGCATGCTCAGTCACGTGATCTGTACTTGATCAGCCACGTGATCAGTGCCTGCAGTCACGTGATCAGGGCCTGCTGAGCTGCGTGATTCCTGCCGGCTCATCTGCATGACAATTGCCAGCTGAGCTGTGTGATTCCTGTGGGCTCATCTGCTTGACAATTGCCAGCTGAGCTGCGTGATTCCTGCCTGGTCACCTGCCTGATTATTGCCAGGTGAGCAGCATGATTTTTCACTGCTGAGCTCCATGCTTATTGCCTGCTGACTGCGTGGTTCGGGTCTGCTCAGCTCTTTGAGTATTGCCTCCTGAGGTCCCTGTTCGGGCACCACCTGTCGGGGACCAGCCCCAGCTGATCCAAGCTATTCAAAGGAGGGAAGGCCTAGGCGACTGTTTATATGCTCATCAGAGATATCAAGAATAATAGTATGAGGATAGCTCAGTAGGAAAATTCGGTGGAGAAAAGAGACTGAGTAGCTGGTTTACCCGGGAGACCAATAAAACTTCAAGACAAGAAGTTTGCACCACTTCCGTAGGCGCAGGCGCCCTCTCTGAAAATGGGAAGGTGCTTCACCCCTAGACACCTTCTCGAGTGGGACGTAGCAGCCCAGGCATAATTAGTAAGCGTGGTGGGTTCCAGCTCCAGATGGAGACTCGGCTGGAAGTTCAAGGGAAGAATGACAAGGAACTTTATGAATTGGAGCTGCAAGTTAACTCTTTGACAGACAGAGCGAGATGGTGGTGGGGACAGCCCCAGTGAAATCAGAGGTGAGAGCACAAAGCAATAAATTAGGCAGACTCTGGTTTTTTTTGGGGAGATGCTCGAGAACATCCGGGTGGACTCCTGAGGCTCGATCTTGCATTTGCGTATGCCGGGCCTCCTTCCTCATGACCTTTGTCCAGAGTGGAATGCCTCACCGGCTCGGCACATGATCACTGCATGCTCAGTCAGGATATCAGTGCGTGATCAGCCACGTGATCACTGACTTCACACTCACGTGATCAGCCTCTCAGTCACGTGATCACCGTATGCTAAACACGTGATCAGTGAACGATCAGCCACGATATCACTGCCTGCGCGGTCAGGTGGTCAGTTCCTGATCAGCCACGTGATCAGTGCGTGCACAGTCCCATGATCACCGCCTGTCAGTCACTGATCACTGCCTGATAAACACGTGAATAGTGCATGATGAGCCACCTGATCAGTGCCCGATCAGCCACTTCTTCAGTGCATGTGCAGTCACGTGATCAGTGCATGCGCTGATCAGGGCATCACGTGATCTGTACTTGATCAGCCACGTGATCAGTGCTGGCAGAGTCACGTGATCAGGGCCTGCTGAGCTGCGTGATTCCTGCCGGCTCATCTGCATGACAATTGCCTACTGAGCTGTGTGATTCCTGTCGGCTCATCTGCTTGACAATTGCCAGCTGAGCTGCGTGATTCCTGCCTGGTCACCTGCTTGATTTATTGCCAGGTGAGCAGCATGATTTTCACTGCTGAGCTCCATGCTTGTGCTGTTGACTGCGTGGTTCGGGTCTGCTCAGCTCTTTGAGTATTGCCTCCTGAGGTCCTGTTAGGCGCCACGTGCGGGAACCAGCCCCAGCTGATCAAGCTATTGAAGGAGGGAAGGCCTAGGCGACTGTTTATATGCTCATCAGAGATATCAA